>NC_134361.1:172157382-172432291 GCF_048569485.1 Anomaloglossus baeobatrachus
GCCCCTGGTGCCAGTGATGGAGCAACTTGTTTTTCTCCCATCCTTCAGCCCTTGTATCATTGCCCTGTCATCTGCAGACTTGTCCCTGGGATTTCTGCACAAGGGTCAAACACTCCAGTCATGTGCATCAATTAAGAGCTTGTTTGTTCTTTTCACCGTGGGTGTCACCGCCGGTTGCCTTGGTGAAAGGGAAACAAACAGACGGTCGGATACAATCTTCCTCTGAGTTACTGATCTAAGTTTCACTATTTTCCTCGGTTGCACCACCCATGTTCTCTGCTGACGTTAGTGTGGTCAGTGTAAACCACAGAAAATAACTGCAGTGGTATGATCATCACTAATGGATAGAGGACGCAGGGTGGTGGCGGGGAGCAGGCAGGGAGGTACGGCAATGGCATATAGTAATCGGTTTGCTGCAGACTTCTTTTTTGTTGTTAATTAATAGACAATAAAAAAAGAAAGGAAAGTAAAAAGAAACATCAGCAGTTTCATTATAAACCCAGAGTAGAGCTGCATTTCTCATTAGGGCTGGTCTCCATGTTGGAAAATAATGTCCAGCACATTTTGTTCCCCGTTTGCAAAGCCAGTGCCTTAAGGTTATCCTCCAGGAACGACTAATGCACACATATGACGCTAGAAATAAAGATATTTCCTGTGCTACGAATGACCTTTCCCATGGATAACTATTAATATCATGTTAAATCCTGGGCGTCTCCATGGACTCGACACTGATTGCTCTCGACTAGGTCAATCCGTTACCTATTCCATTTCAGAGAATTTGTTACTTCTATGGCAGATTTAAAGTGACGGTCGTTTTATTTTATTTTTCCCCAAAAATGAATAGTACAAGTGAAAATAAGAAACTTTGTAATATATCTTATCGAAGAAATCAGCTTCTTTCTCCCCCAGGACTGATCTTTCATTGGCAAAATTCAGAATTCGCAGGTAAAAGTCTGTATTCAGTGACTTCAGATTTACCCATGGATTAAAAATGAATGATCAATACTGCAGAAAGACGTTTTGTCTGATAAGATATATTTCAAGGTTTCTTATTTTCATGTGTTCTATTGATTTATGAAATAAAAATGATGCAACAATGTTCTCCATCACATCTTTTCTTTAATAAATGGATCAAAAATGATGCAAAAATATTCTCCATTACATCACATCAGATCTAGTTATCTGCAAAAAGCATCAAATTAATCAATAGTGGAGGAAAGCGCATTCAGTGAAACTGAATCTCCAAGTAGTCTGCAAATGGTTCCACGTTTGTGCACCTCTATGGATGAAACCATTAAGAGGTTGTTCAGATTGAGAAAAACAAATGGCTAATTTCTTCCAAAACCAGTGCCACACCAGTCTACAGGTTCCATTCATTATAGCCGAGCTGTAACATCACCCACAGAACTGTAAACAGGAGTGACACTGGTTTTGGAAGAAATTAGCAATGTTTTTCTCAACCTGAACAACCTCTTAATGGTCTCACCCATAGAGGTGCACAAAAACAGTTATGCTTTCTAATCCTGGAAAACCCTTTTGTGTGATGCCATATACTTCATTAAAAAGGAAAAACAATTATGTTTTACTTGTTAAAACAAGAAGTAAACATTATAAAAACTAAAATTAGGAAAAATTCCCTATTGAATTACTACTATTCTCTCTTGCTGGAATTCAATGGATTAAAGGGGTTTTCCACTACTTTTACATTGATGGCCTATCCTTAGGATAAGTCATCAATGTTTGATCGGCCGGGGTCCACCACCCGCCACCTCAGCTATTTTCACGTCTAGTGGCGGCAGACGGAAATCCTCAGATCCAGAGCTGCTCTGTCTTCTGATAGCGGTACTGGACATCCGCATCCTATTGATTAGAATGGGAGGCGGATATGCAGTACTTGGCCAGAAGACTGATAAGTTCCGGATCTGAGCATTTTCTGGGTATCTGCTGCCGCCAACAACAGCTGATCGGCGGGAGTGACAGGTGTTGGACCCTGGCCAATCAGACATTGATGGCCTATCCTAAGATAGGCCATCAATGTAATAGTGGACAACCCCTTTAAATCGTTTAGTATTTTAAAAAGAAGTTACAAAAATAACTATTAATATCGGAAGAATGAAACATTGTCGTAGATATTTATCAAAAGGTTTTATTGCATAATCCATTGAAATATGTACAACATTGAACAGCAGAAAGTATTTTTCCATCGAGCCATATAAGGTTATTGTTTGACGTTTTAGTCCTAAGGTCATTAATATTGCTGTACATAAAAAAAAAGTCTGTCATACTTTTCCCAGATTTTAAAGTGTCGTGTGAACTTTTCAGGAGGCTCTTTGTCAGCCAATGTGCTTTTGCATGAAGACGAATGGAAATGAAGAACACAAGAGAAATACAAACTATTCTAGACATGTAAAAAAAAAATAAAAAAAAATAGAAAGAAACAAAAGATGAACAGTGTCCATGATACTTGTAGCATATTCCAAGCCTACAAGGAGACTTCATGGCAACCGCTTATCCAAAAGTGAACACTGTCGGTGTAAACCCATGCTTACAGCCCTGTGGGATTTTGGAAATCCTCCACTAGCTCTAACTACAGATATCCATTTCAAAGTGTTTAGGTGCATCTCAAGCTTAGCTTTGTTCTTCAACCAAATGGAGCAACGTATCCTACACCAGTCTCTACATTCTGGAGGTCACCAATCTCTGTTTTTAGAACAGTTTATGGTCAAGCCGAACAGAGATGGTCCCTCTGACCAACTTTGTACTCCATGGTTAGAGAACTCATTCAGAAGCAGTCTGTGGGCTTCTTCTGCAGCTTCTGCTGTTACCCTGGCTTTGCATTTAAAGCCTGACACCAAGAAAGGCAGTTTCCATAGCGGACAAGCTCTGTCTTACTGGTACTCTTCTTAAGGAGTCCACGATTGGCTTCTCTCACTCTTCTCTTGTAGAAAAGACTCGTGAGGAAGCCTGTTCTAGCCCTGGTACATCTCATGGTGCCAGTATAGGCTAGTCAACGACCCTCCAGGCCAAGGTGACACTTTAAAGAGGGGGGAAAAAAATTACATTTTTTTCTCATTATCGAGGAGACGATTAGGAAAGTTCTGTGGCTCTGTCCACTCCAAAGACAGAGCCACTTAAACTGCAGATCCGGCTGTGCGTGGTTGACTTGCATGTATAAAATCTAGGCTTGAAATCGCGCTGGACTCGTCTGAAGGAAGCCGGGATTGAAACTTTTTCATCTGCTCTGGACTGGCAAGGTTCTTTAGTAGACAGTTCTCCCTTTCAAGCTGGGAATTCTTTTCTACCAGCTCCTTGATCTGCTCCTTCAGGACTTCCACCTCTTCTCGTACTGCGTACATGAGATGGTTCTTTACTAAGTCCTGCAAGAATAAGAAAAAACTGACATCAGCGTTGTCCATAACAATTCAAAACTATTATCATATTTTACGTCTATGCATGCAGTAAAGCAAGTCAACGCCTGCTTAGTATAAATAGGTCTGAACCAAACATATCAACAAGTCAAAAGGAGCCTGTTATGTCCTCAAAGACTACTAGCCTGCAAACATAGGGATAATCTGCAGGTTAGTAGTGTTACAAAGCCTGGCCACCGTACTGAAAGTGTGGCTACTGGAAGAAAGAACTTTATTCTTCCTGGTAGCCGCCGACTTTCAGTCATCGAGGCATGCCAGGAGTGGCTACAGTCTTTGTTCACAGCATTTTAAGCTGCAGGTGTATGCACAGCACTGTACTTTGGTTGCCAGTTCATTCTGCAAAGATGTGCTGCAGAGTGAGCTGTCAATCACAGTACTGTGATGTGTTTACAGCTGGAGCTCACGGTGACTGTAACTGCTCCTCTATGACTGAAAGCTGGTGGCTACAAAAAGAAATAAAGACAATTCTCCCCCGGTAAGGTGGCCGGACAGCATTGTAATGCTATTAACCTGCAGATACTGGGATGTGCTTACAGCTGGAGCTCACTGTGACTGTAGTCGCTCCTCTATGACTGAAAGCTTGCGGCTACAAAAAGAAATAAAGCCATTTCTCCCCCCGTAAGGTGGCCGGACAGCATTGTAATGCTATTAACCTGCAGATACTGGGATGTGCTTACAGTTGGAGCTCACTGTGACTGTAGTCGCTCCTCTATGACTGAAAGCTTGTGGCTACAAAAAGAAATAAAGCCATTTCTCCCCCCGTAAGGTGGCCGGACAGCATTGTAATGCTATTAACCTGCAGATTAACCCTATATCTGCAGATTATTAGCATTTAGAGACATGACAGGTTTATTTAAAACAACTGAAGGAGTCACATTATGGACTGCTACCTCAAGCCACACAACCAGACAAGGTCTGCACGCACATCTTTGCCATGCAGAAAATATTAAGTGTATAAAATAATATCCTCAATATATTAAGCAACAATTGCTCAATAATCATGGAAATGTAGCGTATTGAATGTATATTAGGGATGGCACGGTAGGTGGGTGATGTTGGAGTAAGAGCAATGTCTTGTGCAGTTTCCATCCTGCGGTTTCCCACATTCCCAGCCTGGCAGAGTCTGCAGACTACACTGCAGTCCTCTCCTGTCCAATGAGAATCTGCTCAGCAACACGGAGCAGCGGGGAGACCCCACTCCCCCAGCCCCAAACACCTACGCGCTGAACTGATGCAACGTGCAGGTAAATTGCATTAGAGACCGTCAGCGTGAGACGCCCCATCACTAGCCAGGGGAATTAGTTTATTTTTACAGTGCCAACATATTCCGTAGCAAGGGAGATCATGATAAAATAATGAAAATGTGCATACGTATATGATAAAATTATTCCGGCATGATATGATATAGACGTGATCTGCAGATACTCACCATGGCTTGCTCAATCTTGTTATCTATCGCAACAACACTTGCACCTGAAGCGCTGCAAATAGAAAAAAACAGGACGTCAGTGTGAATGGCAGCGTAACAGTAATATATACAAATCAATATCAAGGCGTCACCTCTTATACAGTGATACTAAAGCACACCGGAGGCAAAGGGCTGTGCAGTGTGAGTACATCCCCGAGGGGTTAAACTGAGCGCAGACAAAGCAATGGTCTCTGCAATACTGACAAACAAGGAGGCGGAAACACAGCGATTCCAGTCCAAACCAGGAAAATCCTGCTCTAACCAAGCAGCCATGGCTGCAACAAAGCTCAGGCATGTGTGATGCATTACACAGAATCCTGTCCGTCTCTAGCAATACACAACCCTTGCAGAAAGACGGGCGCGCGTCACTCATAACCACTATATGCGTTAAATGTGACCGTACAGTAGTAATTAATGTCACTAATTATTGATTAATTAATTAATTCAGTAAAAAAAAATATATATATATATTAATTAGCCATGATTCTCTATTATAGGAGCTAGTATATAAGGTGCACACGCAGCAGCGGGCTAACCTGCCGCCGACATAGTGTGCATTAGCAGGTTGTGGCAATAAAATAAAAATATTTAATAATAATATTTACCTGTTATCCAGTTTAACGGACACGACGTCTGCTCCCAAGAGGGAGGAGAAGAACGAGATGGAGAAATTGTGCAGCTCGTAGACGGCCACCTCCATCGGGTATTTACACAATCCCGTACTCATGGTTGCAGGATTTTTTCTCACTTTAGATTCCCTCGGATTGGAATATTATTGGTTTTGCAGCTGTATATAAGGGCTAGACTGTATGAATGGTGACTGCTGATGCAACAAGCACAGACTCAGGCTATTTCAGTGCTGCTCCTCCTTATATAGCAGTGGGTGGTGACATCATATGGTGTCACCCTGTATGCAAAGTAGGAGCCTTGTAGTGCACCCCTCCTCCACAAGCACAGCCTGAGTGCACTGCAATGCACTGACACACATTTACAATAAGCAGTGTTTTTCCTTCTGAACATCTTTGTGTTTTTCTGGATCCGTACACAAGATACAAACAGATCTGAGAACATATGTAAAAATGTCCTGAGACAGGGTCCATCTGGCGCAGATAATGAGCGGGGAACCCTCCTGCATCTTACGCTTTGTATCTATATGTGACACCTGCAGCCGCTGAGCATGTGCGGGGAACCCTGCTTTACTTTCTGCCACTGATTGCCATTCATTTCTATGTACGGGTGGATTTCTGTAATATTAATAATTATTGCATTTTTATAATAATTGCAAAAGAGCATTTTTAAGCCAAAGCATGGAAATCCAATTGGTGGCTCAGTGGTTAACACTGTACAGTGGGCAGCATGGTGGCTCAGTGGTTATCACTGTGCAGTGGGCAGCATGGTGGCTCAGTGGTTTTTACTGTATAGTGGGCAACACGATGGCTCAGTGGTTAGTATTATACAGTGTTCAACATGGTGGCTCAGTGGTTAGCACTGTACAGTGGACAACGTGGTGACTCAGTGGTTAGCACTGTACAGTGGGCATCATGGTGGCTCAGTGGTTAGCACTGTACAGTGGACAACACGGTGGCTCAGTGGTTAGTATTATACAATGGACAACATGGTGGCTCAGTGGTTAGAACTGTACAGTGGACAAAATGGTGACTCAGTAGTTAGCACTGTTCAGTGGGCAGCATGATGGCTCAGTGGTTAGCACTGTACAGTGGGCAACACGATGGCTCAGTGGTTAGTATTGTACAGTGGACAACATGGTGGCTCAGTGGTTAGCATTGTACAGTGGTCAGCATGGTGGCTCAAGTGGTTAGCACTGTACAGTGGGCAGCATGGTGGCTCAGTGGTTAGCACTGTACAGTTAGCAAAATGGTGGCGCAGTAGTTAGCACTGTACGGTGGGCAGAATGGTGGCTCAGTGGTTAGCACTGTACAGTGGGCAGCATGGTGGTTCAGTGGTTATCACTGTACAGGGGCAACACGGTGGCTCAGTGGTTAGTATTGTACAGTGGACAACATGGTGGCTCAGTGGTTAGCACTGCACAGTGTGCAGCATGGTGGCTCAGTGGTTAGCACTGCAGTCTTGCAGCGATGGGGTCCTGGGCTCAAATCCCACCAAGGACAACATCTGCAAGTAGTTTGTATGTTCTCCCTTTGTTTGCTTGCCTTCCTCCTTGTTCTCTGGTTTAGTCGCCCACACTGCAAAGACATACTAAAAGGGAATGTAGATTGTGAGTCCCAATGGGGACAGAGATGGTAATGTGGAAATTAATGGCGCTATATAAGCATGTAAAAGAGATAATCTAGTGACCATTTTGCACACATGACCACTCACCCACACAGGGAATGCAGGCAAGCATGACACATGTGCAGTGACTGCAACTTTTAGCTTCATCCCAGAAAACCCCTTTAATAATAGTTATGGGATTTAGAATATGCCATCACCTCATGATTGTTCAGGGTCCTCAATCCTGAGCAGAATGGAGTGTACTGATGCGTAGCACTGTGCAGGAAACTGCAGCCGGCACCATCCACCTGACTGGGGCAGCACTAGAGCTACGTGCAAAGGGCCACTGTACTGGGAAAATAGGGAGCGGTGCATTCATATCAGGTGGGTGCCAAAACTGATGCATAAGCCTATGGCCCATTGTACGGATGCATTCCCAGCCTGACCACAAACTAACGGCATCATATATACCTGGGAGCCAGGGAATTGTGACTATATATACCTGGGAGCCAGGTAATTGTGACTATATATATCTGGGAGCCAGGGAATTGTGACTATATATACCTGGGAGTCAGGGAATTGTGACAATATATACCTGGGAGTCAGGGAATTGTGACAATATATACCTGGGAGTCAGGGAATTGTGACAATATATACCTGGGAGCCAGGGAGTTGTGACTATATATACCTGGGAGGCAGGGAATTGTGACAATATATACCTGGGAGCCAGGGAATTGTGACTATATATACCTGGGAGCCAGGGAATTGTGACAATATATACCTGTGAGTCAGGGAATTGTGACTATATATACCTGGGAGCCAGGGAATTGTGACTATATATATCTGGGAGCCAGGGAATTGTGACTATATATACCTGGGAGCCAGGGAATTGTGACTATATATACCTGGGAGTCAGGGAATTGTGACAATATATACCTGGGAGCCAGGGAGTTGTGACTATATATACCTGGGAGCCAGGGAATTGTGACTATATATACCTGGGAGTCAGGGAATTGTGACTATATATACCTGGGAGCCAGGGAATTGTGACTATATATACCTGGTAGTCAGGGAATTGTGACTATATATACCTGGGAGTCAGGGAATTGTGACTATAGATACCTGGGAGCCAGGGAATTGTGACTATACAGTTAGGTCCAGAAATATTTGGACAGTGACACAAGTTTTGTTATTTTAGCTGTTTACAAAAACATGTTCAGAAATACAATTATATATATAATATGGGCTGAAAGTGCACACTCCCAGCTGCAATATGAGAGTTTTCACATCCAAATCGGAGAAAGGGTTTAGGAATCATAGCTCTGTAATGCATAGCCTCCTCTTTTTCAAGGGACCAAAAGTAATTGGACAAGGGACTCTAAGGGCTGCAATTAACTCTGAAGGTGTCTCCCTCGTTAACCTGTAATCAATGAAGTAGTTAAAAGGTCTGGGGTTGATTACAGGTGTGTGGTTTTGCATTTGGAAGCTGTTGCTGTGACCAGACAACATGCGGTCTAAGGAACTCTTAATTGAGGTGAAGCAGAACATCCTGAGGCTGAAAAAAAATAAAAAAATCCATCAGAGAGATAGCAGACATGCTTGGAGTAGCAAAATCAACAGTCGGGTACATTCTGAGAAAAAAGGAATTGACTGGTGAGCTTGGGAACTCAAAAAGGCCTGGGCGTCCACGGATGACAACAGTGGTGGATGATCGCCGCATACTTTCTTTGGTGAAGAAGAACCCGTTCACAACATCAACTGAAGTCCAGAACACTCTCAGTGAAGTATGTGTATCTGTCTCTAAGTCAACAGTAAAGAGAAGACTCCATGAAAGTAAATACAAAGGGTTCACATCTAGATGCAAACCATTCATCAATTCCAAAAATAGACAGGCCAGAGTTAAATTTGCTGAAAAACACCTCATGAAGCCAGCTCAGTTCTGGAAAAGTATTCTATGGACAGATGAGACAAAGATCAACCTGTACCAGAATGATGGGAAGAAAAAAGTTTGGAGAAGAAAGGGAACGGAACATGATTCAAGGCACACCACATCCTCTGTAAAACATGGTGGAGGCAACGTGATGGCATGGGCATGCATGGCTTTCAATGGCACTGGGTCACTTGTGTTTATTGATGACATAACAGCAGACAAGAGTAGCCGGATGAATTCTGAAGTGTACCGGGATATACTTTCAGCCCAGATTCAGCCAAATGCCGCAAAGTTGATCGGACGGCGCTTCATAGTACAGATGGACAATGACCCCAAGCATACAGCCAAAGCTACCCAGGAGTTTATGAGTGCAAAAAAGTGGAACATTCTGCAATGGCCAAGTCAATCACCAGATCTTAACCCAATTGAGCATGCATTTCACTTGCTCAAATCTAGACTTAAGACTGAAAGACCCACAAACAAGCAAGACCTGAAGGTTGCGGCTGTAAAGGCCTGGCAAAGCATTAAGAAGGAGGAAACCCAGCGTTTAGTGATGTCCATGGGTTCCAGACTTAAGGCAGTGATTGCCTCCAAAGAATTCACAACAAAATATTGAAAATACAAATATTTTGTTTGGGTTTGGTTTATTTGTCCAATTACTTTTGACCTCCTAAAATGTGGAGTGTTTGTAAAGAAATGTGTACAATTCCTACAATTTCTATCAGATATTTTTGTTCAAACCTTCAAATTAAACGTTACAATCTGCACTTGAATTCTGTTGTAGAGGTTTCATTTCAAATCCAATGTGGTGGCATGCAGAGCCCAACTCGCGAAAATTGTGTCACTGTCCAAATATTTCTGGACCTAACTGTATATACCTGGGAGCCAGGGAATTGTGACTATAGATACCTGGGAGCCAGGGAATTGTGACTATATATACCTGGGAGCCAGGGAATTGTGACTATAGATACCTGGGAGGCAGGGAATTGTGACTATATATACCTGGGAGCCAGGGAATTGTGACTATAGATACCTGGGAGCCAGGGAATTGTGACTATATATACCTGGGAGCCAGGGAATTGTGACTATATATACCTGGGAGCCAGGGAATTGTGACAATATATACCTGGGAGTCAGGGAATTGTGACTATATATACCTGGGAGTCAGGGAATTGTGACTATAGATACCTGGGAGCCAGGGAATTGTGACTATAGATACCTGGGAGCCAGGGAATTGTGACTATATATACCTGGGAGCCAGGGAATTGTGACTATAGATACCTGGGAGCCAGGGAATTGTGACTATAGATACCTGGGAGCCAGGGAATTGTGACTTTATATACCTGGGAGCCAGGGAATTGTGACTATATATACCTGGGAGCCAGGGAATTGTGACTATATATACCTGGGAGCCAGGGAATTGTGACTATATATACCTGGGAGCCAGGGAATTGTGACTATATATACCTGGGAGCCAGGGAATTGTGACTATATATACCTGGGAGCCAGGGAATTGTGACTATAGATACCTGGGAGCCAGGGAATTGTGACTATAGATACCTGGGAGCCAGGGAATTGTGACTATATATACCTGGGAGCCAGGGAATTGTGACTATATATACCTGGGAGCCAGGGAATTGTGACTATATATACCTGGGAGCCAGGGAATTGTGACTATAGATACCTGGGAGCCAGGGAATTGTGACTATATATACCTGGGAGCCAGGGAATTGTGACTATATATACCTGGGAGCCAGGGAATTGTGACAATAGATACCTGGGAGCCAGGGAATTGTGACTATATATACCTGGGAGCCAGGGAATTGTGACAATAGATACCTGGGAGCCAGGGAATTGTGACTATATATACCTGGGAGCCAGGGAATTGTGACTATATATACCTGGGAGCCAGGGAATTGTGACTATATATACCTGGGAGCCAGGGAATTGTGACTATAGATACCTGGGAGCCAGGGAATTGTGACTATAGATACCTGGGAGCAAGGGAATTGTGACTATATATACCTGGGAGCCAGGGAATTGTGACTATATATACCTGGGAGCCAGGGAATTGTGACTATAGATACCTGGGAGCCAGGGAATTGTGACTATATATACCTGGGAGCCAGGGAATTGTGACTATATATACCTGGGAGCCAGGGAATTGTGACTATAGATACCTGGGAGCCAGGGAATTGTGACTATAGATACCTGGGAGCCAGGGAATTGTGACTATATATACCTGGGAGCCAGGGAATTGTGACTATATATACCTGGGAGCCAGGGAATTGTGACTATAGATACCTGGGAGCCAGGGAATTGTGACTATAGATACCTGGGAGCCAGGGAATTGTGACTATAGATACCTGGGAGCCAGGGAATTGTGACTATATATACCTGGGAGCCAGGGAATTGTGACTATATATACCTGGGAGCCAGGGAATTGTGACTATATATACCTGGGAGCCAGGGAATTGTGACTATAGATACCTGGGAGTCAGGGAATTGTGACTATAGATACCTGGGAGTCAGGGAATTGTGACAATATATACCTGGGAGCCAGGGAATTGTGACTATAGATACCTGGGAGTCAGGGAATTGTGACTATAGATACCTGGGAGTCAGGGAATTGTGACTATATATACCTGGGAGTCAGGGAATTGTGACTATAGATACCTGGGAGCCAGGGAATTGTGACTATAGATACCTGGGAGCCAGGGAATTGTGACTATATATACCTGGGAGCCAGGGAATTGTGACTATAACACACGCTGCTTGTGTGAATGTACTTTTATTATATTCAGCAAGACAAATGTTGTTGCTGTAGTTGCATATGTGCAAAATACATTGTAATAAATAATGTTGGCGCTATATAAATAAAAATTATTATTATAATGCATAAATGATACTCCTAAATGCTGTAGAATAGGATTATACATTGTGTGCATGCTTGTGAATATTTCTATTTCAGCGTTTCTAGCCATTTTTCATATTTTTCCTCCATGAGGCGCCGCTGTCCCTTCCCCCACAGCGGTGGAGTTCCTGGATATCATTTTTTCCTGTCTCGTGGTCACCGGCTCCCTCTGCTGGTGTCCCCCCGCCATTACAGCTGCAGTAACCACTCCAATATCTTGTTTACATTACTGCTAAAAAAGAACACAGTGTTCTGCTCAGATATGGCAGAGCCAAAACAATGCGAGACTTTCCAAACAAGCCAGAGAGAATTTGTTTTCACGCCAGTCCTGTTAGCGAGGTGCGGTCACCCTCATTATGACCCCATTTTTCAGATCGGATTGCGTGTAAATCACCTCAGGAGATTATTTTGCAATGTAGGCCGGTTTGTCAATTGATATTAATAACTGGTAGAAATTTTCCATAAAGTCCACTACCTATAGATACTGCAGAAGATACGGCGCAGCCGTCAGGACCTACCGTGTTTCCCCGAAAGTAAGACGGTGTCTTACATTCTTTTTACCCCCAAAAGTCCCACTATGTCTTACTTTCGTGGTATGTCTTATATTGGAAAAAAATCCCACAGCAATCGCAGCAAGTCTCCATGCAATGTACCGTATGGGGACTTGCCGCGATTGCTGCACATGAGGGCACTGAGGCTGCGTGTTTTTGTATGTTGTCCGGACAACATTACTGCAACATTTCTCGGTGGCCGAGCGTTCAGCTGAGCGCCCGACCGCCGGCATGTGACAGCTCTCAGCTGAGCGCTCGGCTGCCGGCGTGTCAGGGCACTCAGCTGGGCGTTCGGCCGCCGGCATGTCAGGGCGCTCAGCAGGGCGCTCGGCCGCCGGCATGTCAGGGCACTCAGCTGAGCGCTCGGCCGGTACTGTAAAGAAGAACTGGGCGCTTGGCCACCGGCATTTCAGGGCGCTCAGCTGGGTGCTCGGCCATCGGCATGTCAGGGCGCTCAGCTGGGCGCTCGGCCGGTACTGTAAAGAAGAACTGGGCGCTTGGCCACCGGCATTTCAGGGCGCTCAGCTGGGTGCTCGGCCGTCGGCATGTCAGGGCGCTCAGCTGGGCGCTCGGCCGGTACTGTAAAGAAGAAGAAGAAAAAAAAAAAAATAACGCTTTCCGTTTACTATGTCTTACTTTCAAGGTACGTCTTACATTAGCCGCCCCCCCAAAACCCCCACTATGTCTTACTATCGGGGGTGTCTTACTATCGGGGAAACACGGTATAATATGGGCGCGCATGGGTATAGTTATCACAGACTTTTCATCTAAATGTATAATAGAACATCCACTATTTACAAGTATAATGTTTTATTTAATTATTTATATTTTTACTATACAGTTTATACATTAAGTGGAAGTATACTTGAAGGACTTGGGTATTCTCATTACTAATAAGCTGAGCAGCAGCACTCAATGTCAGGCAGCAGCTGCTAAAGCAAACAAGATTCTAGGGTGTATAAAAAGAGAGATTAGACCCCGTGATCCCAACGTATTGTTACCCCTCTATAACTTATAGAAAGTAAACTTTGGCATAATTCTAAATAATGGTGTATTTTATGTGAGATGATAATATTGAAAACAGGGTCGTTGTAGATTTATTTCCCTAAGGAATATTTTAATTTGACCCCATCGGCTGACTAGAGCAGGGCAAAGAGGGTACCTATGTCCGTCCCATCTGAGACCAGAAATGAGCCCGCAGAGACGCTATTATAAGAGACACTATTAATAAATAGTGATGTCTTTGGTGGACCCCATCCATCAGTCACTAAAATACAAATCACATTCATGTTTCCATCAGTGTCTATATATTTATAGGATCATAAAAGGGGAATATTGACAATATATATATATATATATTTATAGGATCGTAAAGAGGAATATCGACAAAAATCTTTCCTACAATGACTGTATTGTTATCAGTGAAAGCGAGACAACTCTTCAAGCAATTAACTTGTATCCCTTATGATTCTATAGACATATCTGATACATTTACTGTAGAGCGGTTATCTGACCTTTTGAAAAAAAAAAGAAATGCAAAGAACAACAAAAATATCTAAAGGGAAAGTTCAAGGGGCAGCATTAATCCCAGCCCGGGTGCACAATTGCAGCCAGGAATATAATTTACTAAAACAGAGAAAATATACCTTGAAGATCTGGCCGGAGACTATAGTCAGAGGCGAGACTTGTCCGGCTCCCCCCCCCCTCAGCACCGCTACATGTGATGGACGAGTCTCTCCCTGTATACACGGAAGGGAGAGACCTGCCAATCACGTGCAGTGGTGCTGGAAAGAGACAAGTCCGGACAAGGAGAGCTGTGATCCAGTCCCCCACCATTTCTGTGCAGGAACCCTAAGTAATGGCATCAATAATCATTAAGGGGAGCCGTGACCCAGCCCCCCCTCCCTATTTCTGTGGCATCACCACTCAATAAGGAGAGCTGTGATCCAGTCCCCCACCATTTCTGTGCAGGAGCCCTAAATACTGGCATCACCACTCAATAAAGGGAGCCGTGATCCAGTTCCCCCCTCATGTCTGGGGCATCACCAATCAGTAAGGGGAGCCATGATCCATCATCCAGTCCCCCCATTTCTGTGGCATCACCACTCAGTAAGGGGAGCCATGATCCAGTCCCCCCATTTCTGTGTCATCACCACTCAGTAAGGGGAGCCGTGATCCAGTCCTCCTCCATTTCTGTGCAGGAGCCCTAAGTAGTGGCATCACCACTCAATAAGGGGGGCCGTTATCTAGTCCCCCACCATTTCTGTGGCATCACCAATCAGTAAGGGGAGCCATGATCCAGTCCCCCACTATTTCTGTGCAGGAGCCCTAAGTAGTGGCATCACCACTCAATAAGGGGGGCCGTTATCTAGTCCCCCACCATTTCTGTGGCATCACCAATCAGTAAGGGGAGCCATGATCCAGTCCTCCTCCATTTCTGTGCAGGAGCCCTAAGTAGTGGCATCACCACTCAATAAGGGGAGCTGTTATCTAGTCCCCCACCATTTCTGTGGCATCACCAATCAGTAAGGGGAGCCATGATCCAGTCCTCCTCCATTTCTGTGCAGGAGCCCTAAGTAGTGGCATCACCACTCAATAAGGGGAGCTGTTATCCAGTCCCCCACCATTTCTGTGGCATCACCACTTGGTAAGGGGAGCTCTGATCCAGTCCCCCCCATTTCTGTGGCATCACCAATCAGTAAGGGGAGTCATGATCCATCATCCAGTTCCCCCACTTCTGTGGCAGCACCACTCAGAAAGGGGAGCCATGATCCATCCCCACCATTTCTGTGCAGAAGCCCTAAGTAGTGGCATCACCACTCAATAAGGGGAGCTGTTATCCAGTCCCCCCCATTTCTGTGGCATCACCACTCAGTAAGAGTAGCCATGATCCAGTGCCCACTATTTCAGTGACATCACCCCTCAGTAAGTGAAGCCGTGAACGAGTCCCCCCCTCATTTCTGTGGCATCACCACTCAGTAAGAGTAACCGTGATCCTAGCGATGCTGCATGACACCACTAAGGCAACTGATTGTCGACAGCCAAATCTTCTGTTCTAGATCAGGGGGTGATTGGAGAGTTGACAATTGCTTTTTTTATAGTTTTCTGATATTATTAGTTTTGTTTCAAAGAAAAAGTATAACGGAGCGCTGTGGACTGAAGTGCGTGGTGCGGTCATTCTATAAGACAGCTGCACTTACTCTTCCCCGGGGCGGCACAGACGTTTGTGAACCGTAGATGTGATTGTGACAGTTTGAGTCCAGAGGAGCATTTCCATGAATGTGCAGTATGTGTGAATGTGTATGTGAGTTACCTGTACGTAAATACGCCTTTTGTGTGTATGTCTTCATAAATCTTTATCTGAACCACATATGACAAGAGAAGTAAATGCACATTAGTGCATCGTTCTTCCCTTTTCGTGCTTCGGTGGCACACTGACTTTAATGGTTACATTTCATACATAACATAGAATTTTTAAAATACTTTTCTTGTCAATGCAAGAAATCAGTGTTTGTCTTCTGTCACCTGGTGGCAGACATTGGTACAGGAAGAGCCCGGACTGCTGACCCGAAGGGGCTCAAGGGAGGGCTACATGACTAGGAGGGATGCCAGGCCATAGGGTTAATAAGGGGTTAATGGAGAAGTCAGTTTGGGCGCGAAATTTGGGGGTGGTGCTAAGGGGCAGTTAGGATCAGGGGTCAGTGTGATTGGTCAGGGGGTGGTGCTATAGGGGGTAGTATATAGGGCAGGTCAGAGGGGGGGTGGGCCATTCCTACCTGGACGGTGACTGTAATCGTTCCCGCCCGCCCGCCCTGATTGTGGATTCGACATCAATGAAGAAAAGAAGGAAGATCGTATTTGTCGCAGCGGCGGAAAGGAGGGGGGTGTCTGAAGGTGGGGGTTTGCACAGAGGAGAGGACGGAACCCAGTGCCGGAGCGGGTTACCTCTAGCGGTGCAATTGTTTGGTAAACGGGTCCTTGCTGGGTTGAGTCTCAGCGGGACATAGTGTGGGCAACATCTGGCTTGGGCTCTCGAGTCGGTGTGTTGCGGCTGAGGGTCAGGAGATGGGCTGATGTTGCAAAGAACATTTTGGTTAACCTTCAGGTACCCCCCCCCTTCCTTTTCGGGGGTTCTTCAATGAAGATTTGTATTGTTACATGGCTTATGTTTCTGTTATGAATAAATGGGGCTGCTGTGGCCTTTATATCCAACGTCACGCAGTGTTTGTGTTTATTTTAGATAAGAACCCTAAGGGGTAGGGGGTGGTTGGGGAAGGTCAAAGGCCTTCAGTCAGACATTCCGGAGTCATGCAGCTGCCTTCTGTCTGCTAGGCTTACACAGCATGGCGGAGCTCTTTGATACAATAATGACCTGATTTAATTACGCAACACTCAGGGATGACACAACCTAAGCGGTATTATAACTGCACGATTAATAATGCTGATATGCAGTGTAAGACTTTTATTCCTAAAGCATTTTAATGAATAATGCGATTACTGTACATACAATCATCTACAGATACATCGTATGGTTCACAATGTTCTAAAGTATAAAGTGAAGTATCTGTGGGGTGGTTCCACGCCACGCTCAGCTCAATTTTTAGATCTCTACCTAGACACAAATGCATCAAATAACGAGGAAAAAGAGTAATTGTGCAAAAAGGTATACAGCTTTATTAAAAAAATCACACACAGACAATGAATATAATCATCAGTGTCTAAAAACAACTACAAGAGATGAAGGGGATGATGTTATAAATGGTGGGGAACAAGGGGACGTCACTCCCTGAAGAAGCAATAGCACCTTCGCGAAACGTGCGTTGGGGGTTCCTGATGGTGTGGGATTAAACCTGGACACTAGTTCCTCTGCACTTGCACTTTAGGTAAATATTGTTCCCTATGTAATCATTGCTTAAAGCATTCTTGCCCTTACTTAGGCACGGGATTCCTTATTTATCCCATTTTCTATGTCTTTACTTTTTTTTCACTCTTTGAGGACTATGGGGGCTCTTATTAATTGATTACTGAATTTGGGACTTCCCCTTGTTCCCCACCATTTATAACATCATCCCCCTCATCTCTTGTTGTTGTTTTTAGACACTAATGATTTTATTCATTGTCTGTGTGTGATTTTCTAATAAAGTTGTATACCTTTTTGCACAATTACTCTTTTTCCTCTTGTGTATTGATGTATACTTGAATATTGCAGACACCGGCTCAGCTGTATATAGGTTGACTCGGTGTTTTATTTGTATGGCTCATTTATTGAGATATTTCATGCTACTAGACACAAATTCATAGAGACCTGTCAATCAAACTGAGCCAAACTGGGCCGGGAGGAGTTAAAGGGTATATGCCCAACAAAAATCTTTCCCCATGACTACTGCTTGGTTCTTTCTCAAATTGTTAAAGTGAATCTGTCACAGGTTTTTTTGCTACCCAATTTGAGAGTTGTATGATGTAGGGGCAGAGCTCCTGACTCCAGTGATGTGTCACTTACTGAGCTGCTTTGTGTAGTTTTCATAAAATCCTTATTTTATCAGCAGAAGATTATCACTAGAGGACTACTTGTCCTGCTGCCAGGTAGTCCAACCATGCCCCGACCATTGATTGGCTGCTTTCTGTGTATGCTGAAAGCTGCCAATCAGTGGTGTGGGCGGGGTTATACAGTGCTCAACATTCAGAGAACTGGTAGACCTGCAGTAGTTTTGAATCAAAACTGCAGCAAGCAGCCCAGTAAGTGACACATCGCTGGAATCAGGTTGTCTGCCCCAACGTCTTGCTGCTCTCAGATGGGAAGAAAATATCTGGTGGCAGATTTTAACTATGACCTAAAATATAGGTATAAAAGAAAACAGTCGGAAAATAGATGGTGCAAACGTGTGCTCCTAAATATGTAGAAAAACATCTCAATATTTGCTTCTCCCATTAGGAAGGGAGCTACCAAATCAGTTGATTGTTATGCTAAGTAAAATCTGTCCCGCTTGTGAAGGGCATTAGTGGACTTTGTCCGAGCACTAACTTTACGGACCTTTTTGAAGATAGCATTGATCTAAGAAATCATTTCTGGCTTCTACATGTATTTGCTGTTCTGCTGCTGATATAAAAGCAGGTACATACAATGTGATACACGTCTCCGCCGAACACAGGCGTGCACGGAAATATGTGCCAAGCAATTATATAATAACTGGAGAGTTTTGGAAATAAGGTCATGCACTAACATGTAATTGGAGCAGATTCTGAGTAAAGCCGGTGGAATGTTAATCTCCAGACAGAGAAGTAGGTGTAATGCTGCTAATATCAATAACTGCATGTTGTCTGATGACATTACAAGTATTGGTTCCAGTCATTAGATAATCTGCTCCAGGGTGGGGGCCAGAAGATTCCTTGTGACAATGGGGGTCATCTATAACCATAAAAGTCTGAGGCCCCGATTCATCAAAGTGTTGTCACCATGACTATGGGATAGCGGGGAACCTGGGTGTTACGGGGGGGGCTGTCTGATAATAAAACCCAAAGGAATATCAGACAGTCAGGGTCCACTGTGCAAAGACTCTGCTGCAGACTATGGCAGAGGATAAGGGGTATATAAGTGTGCCACTGTAAATAGTAATAGCACAAGTGCAGAGTGCAATACCTCTGATATACTCACAGAGGAATATAATTAGGAAATAAAGCAATTCCTCCCTTACTTGGAGGGTGTGTGGTATGGTCTCTGTTAATGGTCACAGAGACAAAAGCAGTGAGTGTGAAATGGCACCTACCTAGGTCCGTTCCTCTAGTGGTGCCAGGAGACGGACAGCAGCGTAAGCCGCACAAAGCTCCTACCTGCGTTCGCTCCACTAGTGTGCGAGGACACGAACCACTAGATATGGCACCTGCCTAGGTCCGCTCCTCTAGTGGTGCAAAAGAGACGGACAGCAGCATAAGCCGCACAAAGCTCCTACCTATGTTCGCTCCCCTAGTGTGCGAGGATACGACCAACTGCCAGACGCAGTATAAGGAACGTTACCCTAGCGGCAACGTCCACCTACGATAGAATCACAATGCCCAGCCAGACCATGTGCCTCAGGCACCTGCCTATGTCCGCTCCACTAAGATGTAAGGATACGGACCGCAGCCGAAGCTGTAAGGTATAAGAACGCTACCCTGCCGGTAGCGCTCACCTAGCATAGACAGAGAGATGCCTAGAGGGACGTGCACAGAGCGTCTACTCTCATGCATGAAGCAAGAGGACTGAGCGCCGGGCGGCGTGCGTCAGGGTCTTATATAGACTCTGTGCCTCATCCAAGATGGAGGACACCAGAGCCAATCCGCTGCCAGAACGACAGCAATGACGTCACGCTGGCCTATCACCGAGCAACGCGTCACAAGCACATGACCAGCGACCAATCGGCATAGAAGGTGTCAGAGACATGTGACCACGTGTCACAAGCACATGACCAGCGGCCAATCAGCTTACAAGGTGTCAGAGACATGTGACCTCGTGTCAGCGATGATGTCACCCGTACATGTGCAATGGCTCCAAGATAGGACTTAGTCTCCAGCGCTTGCACATGTGCAGTAGCAAGAAATCCGAACATAGTCTCCAGTGCTCGCACATGTGCAGTAGCAAGAAATCCGAACATAGTCTCCAGTGCCACAGCAACCGTAACACTGGGCCCCTAATCTGTCCCTCAAGCTAGGGGATCCTATGCTATCACTAATCTGAAGGATACTCTTGATGGTGGAGAGTCCTGAGTCTCCTTCCTGACCCTGCTCCTGACCAGTCCTGATCTGATCCCCCCTCTCCTCAGGGAGGGATGGGACAGGAGTGAAACCCCACAGATAAAGACAGACAAGGGAAAACTTTAAACTCTGTCACAAAGCACGCACACACACAAAGCTAAAGACAGTAAGAGATTAAGGAGGAAAACAAGATCAGGAAGGAAGTACAAAACAACAGGGGAGTGCCCAACAACCGCACCAAGCAATAAGCACAACTTTCACCAGACAGTCTGGGACACCACACCTCAGAGACCAACATAAACAAACTATAGCTGGCATGGGTGGAAGGGTTTAACCAGTATAAATAGGAGGGGAGTAGATGTGATAGGCCTCCCAAAACTTGTGATTAAAGGAGCAAGCAGACCAGCAGAGATTAACTCTTGCTAGTCTGCCTAGGCATCAGCACAAAGCAGATCAATACCCGAGTCTGCCGGTGTTAATCCGAGACACCAGAGAAACCATCAGGGGGAATGTTAGAATCAACAATCTGAACAGAGCCCAACGACGCCATGACAGGCATCGAAGTTTACGCAATACTCTGTGTGACAAGTGTTCTCACCAGATATCTGGTGCAAAACACTTTGAAAAGTCGCAAAACATTTCCACGACTCAAAGTTGTGCCAAAATTTTGTGATTTATGCACTTCTGACAATATCCAGCAAAATGGGCAGGACAGGGCATGGCAAGAAATGTACTCCAGTCCTTGTATGGAGTAACAGAGGTACATCAGATAGGTGCTGATTGGATGTGGGGCTCTCGTGATGTCATAACCACATGTGAGATCTGTAACCACGAGCCTGGACACCGCGGGAAGAGCGCCGGTATGAGAGGTGAGTATAGACTATATTATTCTACATGGAGAAAACAGGTGAAATCAGAATGGGTTGTCCTAGTAGTGGACAGCTCCTTTAATGAATTAGGCTCATCTAACTCCTGCATGCCCCATTATATGACTGCCATGTACAATGCCAGTCTACAGGAATCAGGCCCTAAGTGTATGTAGATAAGTGGGGAGATATGATTAAGTTCACACTTCCGTTGTTTGCATCAGTCAAAACCCGTCGCCTTAAGGAATTACGGTATCCTGCAAAATATTTTGCAAGAATCCCTTTTTTTCCCATAGGCTTCTATTAGCGACGGATTGTGACTGATGGCCTTGCGTGGCATCCGCCGCATGACGGATCAGCTGTTTACTGACTGACCGTCAGGCGGGGGCAACGTTGAATGTAAAGTTTTTTTGTGTGCGGCGGATCGTTTTCTTACTGTGAACAGCAGAGCCTGGACGCCTTTCTTGAAAAATTTAATATAACCAGTTATGTATATTAGATTTTATGACAGGGTATTGATCCAGGGAACTAGTCTGATTGCCGGATGTGGAGTCAGGAAGGACATTTTTTCCCCATTGGAACTTGTTTGCCACATTGGGGTTTTTTGCCTTCCTCTGGATCAACATGTTAGGCTACGGGTTGAACTAGATGGACTTAGGGGCACTTTGCACACTGCGACATCGCAGGTGCGATGTCGGTGGGGTCAAATTGAAAATGACGCACTTCCGGCATCGCATGCGACATCGCAGTGTGTAAAGGCTGGATGATACGATTAACGAGCGCAAAAGCGTCGTAATCGTATCATCGGTGCAGCGTCGGCGTAATCCATGATTACGCTGACGCGATGGTCCGATGTTGTTCCTCGCTCCTGCGGCTGCACACATCGCTGTGTGTGAAGTCGCAGGAGCGAGGAACGTCTCCTACCGGCCTCACTGCGGCTTCCGTAGGATATGCGGAAGGAAGGAGGTGGGCAGGATGTTTACATCCTGCTCATCTCCGCCCCTCCGCTCTGATTGGCCGCCTGCCGTGTGACATCACAGTGACGCTGCACGACCCGCCCCCTTAACAAGGAGGCGGGTCGCCGGCCACAGGGACGTCGCACGGCAGGTGAGTGTGTGTGTGAAGCTGGCGTAGCGATAACTTTCGCTACGCCAGCTATCACCACATATCGCTGCTGCGACGGGGGCGGGCACTATCGCACTCGGCATCGCAGCATCGGGCTGCGATGTCGCAGTGTGCAAAGTGCCCCTTAGAGTCTCCCTTCAACCTTAAAACTATGATACTATGAACATGCGCACTGCAAAAAAACATGATCGACTGTCAATTCAGTTCCAGTTCCAGCGGCTGGAACGATCAGCTGATCGCCCCGGCAGCCGGCTTTTGTGAACAATCAGCTGATCGCCCGGCGGCCGGCTTCTGTGAACGATCAGCTGATCAGCCAGCGGCCGACTTTTGTGAACTATCAGCTGATTGGCCCACAGCCGGCTTTTGTGAACAATCAGCTGATCGGCCGGCGGCCGGCTTTTGTGAACAATCAGCTGATCGGCCGGCCGCCAGTTTTTGTGAACAATCAGCTGATCGGCCGGCGGTCGGCTTTTGTGAACGATCAGCTGATTGGCTGGTGGCCGGCTTTTCTGAACGATCAGCTGATTGGCCCACAGCCGGCTTTTGTGAACAATCAGCTGATCGGCTGGCAGCCAGCTTTTGTGAAAAATCAGCTGATCATCCGGCGGCCAGCTTTTGTGAACAATCAGCTGATCGGCCGGGGGACAGCTTTTGTGAACAATCAGCTGATCGGCTGGCGGCCGTCTTTTGTGAGCCATCAGCCCAAAGTCCTACGGCCGGATCGTTCCGTTGCATTAGTGACACAACTGATTGTGACGGATGCAAAACAACGCAATTGTAAACTTAGACTTAGGCCTCTTTCACACGTCCGTGGAAATCACACACGTTTTTCATGGATGTGTCAAAGGTGCGTATGTGTCCATGTGTCGTGTTTATGGCACACGTGTGTTCTACGTGTGCTATCCGTGATAACACATGGAGAATGGGAACTTTATGCTCACCTGTCTCTGGTGTTGCTGTCCGTGGTTTTGATCTACAGTCTCCGGTCCTTCCGACTCCCCGCTGCTGCTGCTTCCGGCCCGCAGTGGAGTGAATATCCAAGAGCATAATGAGCGAGGGTCGGAAGCGAGTACCAGCAGCGGCAGAGACTGCAGTGCTGGAGAAGGTGAGTATAGAAATTCCTTTTAATTCACAGACGCGTGTGTTTTCTCCAGTGCGTGTCACACGGATCACATCTGTGCGGTCCGTGTGCTGTCCGTGTGACACCCGTGATGCCAGAGAAAAATGGACATGTCTACGTGTGGCACACGGGCACACGTATGCTCCACACATACAAACGGTCCATGGCAAAACACGCACGTGAGCGCAGACCCGTTGATTTAATGTGTCTACATGTGCCCGTGTCTCCGGCACGTGAGGAATCGGACCAAACACGTACCGGAGACACGGATGTGTGAAGGGGGCCTTAGACAACCATTGCGCAAACTCTTCATTCAATCATATAATAACCTACACCATTCTATAAAATATTGGGACAGATTTGCTCATCCTCCCTTAGGTTTAGACAGTGGATCATGCTTTCGCTGCATTTCTGGACCCTTTTCTCTAATTTTATACTACCTCTTGGATGAATTACTTTGCACCAATTGGCTCCTTTCACACATCAGTTTTTTGCCGTCAGTCACAATCTGTTTTCTCGACGGATTGACGGATCTGCTGCAGATTGTGGCAAAACTGATGCGACGGATCCGACTAACTGGGGGCTAAATAATAATTGGAACATGCTCAGTTTAAAAAAACGGAATCCGTCGCCGGATTCCATCATTTGACGGATTATGACGGATCCTGCACCCATAGGCTTCCATTCTACCAAACGACGGACGGCGATGGATCCGTTGCTGTCTGTTTTTATGACGTACTGTAGACAAAAAACGTTACTTTGTCCATTGTCTCCGTCCAATGGACAAACAAATTTTGACGGATGAAACGTGAGGCCATCCGTCGCTAATACAAGTCGATGAGAAAATACGGATCCAGCGGCATCAGTTGCCTGATCCGTTTTTTCAAAATTCAGTGGATTGTGACTGATGGCAAAAAACTGATGTGTGAAAGGGGCCTTTGGTGACAAAAGTTTGCAAACATCAGGTGCACGATGGCTCATTTTAAAGTGGTTGTCCACTTCTGATTCAACATGTTTGCCCCAGGTAAAATAATAAAGACTATACTAACCTCCCATACCGGCACTATTCTAGCGGTGTCTGGGCTCACGTGGGGATGTGACGTCACATGAGCCCCGCTTCCAATCAGTGCCGACTTCCTTTTCCCCGCCTTCGGACCAAATGAATTGATCAACAGGAAGTGAATGCAACTGCAGCGCTCACTTCCTGTTGATTGGTCCAAAGGCGGGGAAAAGGAAGTCGGCACTGATTGGAAGCGGGGCTCGTGTGACGTCGCAACCCCACGTGAGCCCAGACACCGCTGGAACAGTGCTGGTAAGGGAGGTTAGTATAGTCTTTATTATTTTACCTGGCATGTTGAATCAGAAGGGGTTGTCCTATTAGTGGACAACCCCTTTAAACATGTCACTCCTCCTGTAACATTGGTTTAAAAGTAGGTGCTACAATTTTGGCAAATTTCTTGTGAACCCTCCTCATTAACTATTCAGTCTTAAACTAACTAAAGAGATTCTACCAAGTCAGTTTGACATCAGAACAGGTAAGTTACGGTTTGAAGTGAAAGGAGACGTAATATAGTGGGAAGGAGGAAAGTACAAATGTCTGTATGTCTCTGTACATACTGAGCAGTAAACAACTAGAGGTCAACTCTCTGAGAAGTAAAAAAAATCCACCTTATCTCTGGTGCAGTTGTCCCGCTCTACTGAGAAAAGAGTATATATAGCAGCAGCAGGAAGGAGACCAATTAATGTTAAAGTGCCTGCCGTCCAGGAATTCCCAGATACATGCATAGGGGAAATACTGGTTCTCCGTAAAGAAAATCTGTTAATTGGTTCTTGCTACCCCATCTGAGAGCAGTATAATGTGAAGTCAGAGACCCTGATTCCAGCAATGTCACTTACTGGGCTGCTTGATGTAGTTTTCATAAAATCCCAGTTTTATCTGCTGTAGATATCCCAATTCTCTGAATGCTGTAGATATACCGGTGTATAGACACATGGACATGATATTATGACATGGACAGAGCAATAACCAGCACTTTGAGCGCCTTGATGGGCAGAACTCTACCGGCATTTCTGTTTTTGTTACTTGATACGACGGTCAGACATGGAGCTTGTTACATAATGGCAGGAAACAGGAGGTGCTTGGCGTTCATTCCCATTCCTGTCGAGTATTCCTAGGAGAACAGCATTAATCGCATACATCAGCTGATGCTCGTGCTACCAGGGTTTCATAACAAGGTTTTCCCTTCCCAGACCTTGAAAAAAGAAGTTTCCTTTCACTGGGATTTCCTGCAGAAGATTTAGGATCTGTCAGGGGATTCTAAGCGACCGAATGCAAATGGCAACTATGTCAGCGCCAGCCTAATGTCATTCAGCAAATGACAGATGTTGGGGTCCAGCGGCTGAGAAGGGGAGAGGGTCAGAACAATCAATTTCAGCCACGATATTAATCAAGGTTGCAGCCAAATTACCCTGTGTGCCATATCACCCATAAACGTATAACTGAAGATGGAGGATATGTCCTAAAAGAAAGGGAACATAGCCCCCATTATTGGAAGAGGCTTGCACAAGTGTGGATTGATGTGTGCGTCTCTTAGGCGAGCTTTGCACACTACGACATCGCAGGTGCGATGTCGGTGGGGTCAAATTGAAAATGACGCACATCCGGCATCGCATGTGACATTGTAGTGTGTAAAGCCTAGATGATACGATTAACGAGCGCAAAAGCGCCGTAATCGTATCATCGGTGCAGCGTCGGCGTAATCCATAATTCCGCTGACGCGACGGTCCGATGTTGTTCCTCGCTCCTGCGGCAGCACACATCGCTGTATGTGAAGTCGCAGGAGCGAGGAACATCTCCTACCGGTGTCACCGCGGCTTCCGTAGGATATGCGGAAGGAAGGAGGTGGGAGGGATGTTTACATCCTGCTCATCTCCGCCCCTCCGCTCCTATTGGCCGTCTGCCGTGTGACGTCGCAGTGACGCCGCACGACCCGCCCCCTTAATAAGAGCGACGGTCGCAGGGCAGGTGAGTGCATGTGAAGCCGGCGTAGCGATAATTTTCGCTACGCCAGCTTTCACAAGATATTGTACCTGCGACGGGGGCGGGGACTATCGCGTGCGACATCGCAGCATCGGCTTGCGATGTCGCAACGTGCAAAGCCCGCCTTATACCCATTTACACTGAACCCAACTGGATCTGTACATGTTCTACATAGGGAGAGAAGAGTAAACTGATGTCAGACTCCTCTGGTGGCCAATTATTTCCAGGAAGAACAAAATGTTCTCGTACCATACAACCTTAGAGGGAATATGTCAACAGATTTTGCTACCTCATCTGAGAAGAGCATGATGTAGGCAAAGAGATTCTAAATCCAATGATGTATCACTTAGGTTACTGGGTGCAGCCCTTCTGACACAACCAAAGTTTTTAGATTTAGCAATGCAGCAGAGCTGAGAAAGCTGTCCACCCACATCAAGCTCTCTATATTCAATGTCTATAGTCAGTGAGTTGCTAATCCCTAGCTGACCTAGTCTGGAAGTGATAATCTCCTGAAGCTAAAACTTCAGAGATTCAGAAGCGTCTCTGAAATCTCTGTGTTAACCCCTACAGCATGCTGTTTTCAGATTACATAGCAAAAAACTGCTGACAGACTCCCTTTAAGTGCTCTGTGCCACCCAGAGCACTTAACGTCTCATTTCCAGATGAATGAAAATACTAATCTCTAGAAAATGCCGCAACAGATAGAGGATAAAAAAGGTGTTGATGTATTTACAGTTCAAAGACCCATATATGCAGTTTGGGGGCCTTGAACTTACTGACAAATTCCCTTCCATTTTTTAAATTTCAAAATAAAGCACATACACAAATTTTCATTATTTTTGCAAACTAGTTTTTTAGAAAAAAGAAGAGATAGGAGTCTGACTAACGTCCTAAAATATCTTTATGGGACTTAGTTTTCTGCTTCAGAATTACAAATCCTCTGCATAGATATAGATTTTATATATAACATTCTGGCTGCCATTGGCCACCACTAGGGGGAGCATACAAGTTTACTATAAGTTTTATTATGCAGTTCACTGTATACATTTATGCCATCAGCTCCTTAGCGCTTCTTATAAAGTGAATTAATTCTTTGGCTTCTGTATTGGTAGAGCAGTAGCCCTATAGAAATTAAGATCCACAAATAACTCAGTGCAGAATTATAAACTAATTTACACTGAGTGGTCAGACATCCACTTTGAAGATTATATGTTTTGATTAAGTTGTTTCACAATGGAAAGTGATTGCTGAGGGCTAGTTACATATGTGTCACCATGATCTAATGATAGCTTCCTCTGCTGATGACTGGGAATATGTAATTCGACTGGATCCGTACAGAACATTCCTCTCCAAGCTAGTGGAGTAAACAGAGCATGTGAAACGGTATTTATTTTAAACCCTTTTAACTTCTGTATGCTTCCAATGAGCCCAGGAGTATTAAAACACCATTCCAACATGGACGCCCCCCCTGCTGGAGTGGAGCTTTAAATATAAGCCCCCTGCCTCCTGTCATATACTCACCTTTTGGCATCTTCACCTTTCCTGCAGCACCATCTTATGACAGTAACTTCTGACTGGCCAGAAGTCAGAGGTTACGTCACAAGCTCCCACTGCAAGTCTATGAGAGCCAGAACGAGTGCAGAAAGAGGCTCCCATAGACTTGTACTGAATTGTGAATTCTGGCTGCTCCATGAAACACTAAAGCTGCCAGCAGGTCATAAATCGCCGGAGACCGACAGGAGTGGCAGCGATAGAAGATGAAGCCACCGGAAGGCAAGTATAACACTGAGAGCTTAGATTTAAAGCACTACTCCAGAACTTGGGCTTTAAGCAAAGTAGTCTATCTTCTACTATTTGAGAGCCCAACTAGGAATCATTAGTGGCTCCAGTTCTTTTAAAAGACATTCCTGTGGGTAAAACCTTTGTCCCTACTGCTTGGAAGAGGAGAATTCTGTCCTAGACGGACTAGTCTAAGCTGGCCGGCATTATGGGCATACACAAGTGAATTGAGCCGACTTCTAGTCGCTTCTGGTGGTCTTCGCTGATTAAGGATGTTCAGGACTTTGTATCTGCTTCTCCCCAGTGCACCAGGAATAAGTCCTTCTGGGACAAGCCTGCTGGTCTTCTTCAACCTCTTCCAGTTCCTTCTGCCCCCGGCAGCACATAGAAATGGATTTCATCACAGATTTATCTCTATTGGAGGGTTGCAACACCATTTGAGTTGTGGTGGATCGGTTTTCCAAAATGGCTCACTTCATTCCCTCCACTACTAAACTCGCTATGCAGTTCTTTCAACACGTGTTTCATCTCCATGGTCTTCCTCTCCACATTGTATCAGATCGTGGGGTCGAGTTCACTTCTACATTCTAGGGAGCTGTTTGCAAATTGCTGAATATCCAGTTGGATTTTTTTCTCCATGTATCATCCTCAGACCAAAGGGCAAGTGGAACGGGGTAATCAGGTTCTCAATGCCTACCTTCGCCATTTGATCTCTGACCGTCAGGATGACTGGATATACCTACTCCCCTGGGTGGAGTAATCCTCTAACAATCACACTGGGGAGTTTTCTTCATGGTATACTCCCAGCATTCCCAAGTGCGCTCTTGTTTGTCTCTTTGCTCCGGGGTACCAGCAGCTGATTCCTCACTCGGTGACTTCTTCCAGATCTGGCAGCAGACACAGCCCTCTATCCGTGTCTTGGATGAAGGTTCATGTAGACAAAAGGAGAGGTTCATTACCCTAGTATTACCCTGGAGATAAAGTCTGGCTGTCATCTTGAAATATTCCTAAAAATCTCCAGATCCCTAGTTCCTTTCACGTTTCACATCCTAAACAAGTGGATCGGAGTCGCTTCTTGAAGCCATACTACCCGTGATACCTCTGGTTCTGAGGGTCTTTTAGATGTCTTCGAGGTTAGCGAAATCCAGAATTCTAGCAAGGCTCAGGGGAGGACTTCTATTTGTTAGACAGGAAGGGCTTTGGACCTGATATGAGAACCTTAGAGCCGGCAGAAAACATCCTTGTCCCTGTTATCTTGGAAAGGTTTCTCTGTCAGACTGGCCAAGTAAGAGAGTGGTGTAAGGGGTAATGTACATGTATCCCTAGCGTCGTGCTACTTACTACATTCGCTACTTCTCCCCTTTCCATATCAGGCCACTGCTCTGAGTCCTCATGCAGCTTTCCCACTATGTTGCATATCCCTGCTATCTCCACCTGGTTATAGGGAGGCGTAGACAGTTCCTGCAGAAATTTATCCCAGCTGTGTCCTCTAGGATTTAACTTCACCAACCTATCCACAACAACATGGGATTTATCAACTAGCTCCTCCCACCACTCCTTGCCTGATCTTGGTTCTTGTTCAGTTTCAAGTTTCCTGTAAGGTGCTTCTAGTATTCTCTCTCCTTTTTTCTGACCCAGCTAGTGCTCTTGTTTCTCCCATCCTCTCTGCTACTGATTTTGACTATGTATTTTGAAACTGTGCTGCTTGCCTTGACCTTGGATTGTCTGACCACGTCTCTGCCTGTGCCCTCTGTAACTTGTACACTTGCCTTGATCAAGATCTGCTACTGCAGTTCCAGGGACTGCCCTGGAGTGGTACCTGGCAATTACCTGAGTCCCAGTCTATCCTCACCATCAGAGGCTCAAATGAACACCAGGTTATTGTTTTGTGGCTCCCTTCAGGGTGAGCCCAGCCAGTGGCGCAGTAGGGTCACACCAACCAGCGTCACACTGTGCACCTAATGATCTAAGTTTCAAGCTACACAGTCATTAGAATCTGCTTTTCCCTGTACATGAATATGTTAAACTGTAGGGAGAGGCATAAGCAAATCTATGATCTATTGCCAGATCTGATAATTACATATTATCTATAAGTGAAAAATTAATTGCACCTTCTATATTAAGGCACCAGTCAGTTGTACTGACTTCTGTGTGGCCTTTATAAAGGCGGCGTCACACGGTACGATCTATTGTGCGATCGCACAAGCGATTGTGCCCGCCCCCGTCGTTTGTGCGTCACGGGCAATTAGTTCCCCATGTCGCACAAAGTCATTAACCCCCTGTCACACGTACTTACCTCCCGGATGACGTCGCTGTGGGCGGCGAACATCCTCTTCCTGAAGGGGGAGGAACGTTCGGCGTCACAGCGACGTCACACAGCGGCCGGCCAATAGAAGCGGAGGGGCAGAGATGAGCGGGACGTAACATCCCGCCCACCTCCTTCCTTCCGCATTGCCGGTGGACGCAGGTAAGCTGTGGTCGTTGTTCCCGGGGAGTCACACGTAGCGATGTGTGCTGCCTCGGGAACGATGAACAACCGGAGCACAGAAGGAGGAACGACATTTTGAAAATGAACGGCGTGTCAATGAGCAACGATAAGGTGAGTATTTTTGCTCGCTCACAGTCGTTAGCAGCTGTCACACCCTACGACATCTCTAAATGATGCCGGATGTGCGTCACGGAATCCGTGACCCCGCCGACATATCGTTAGATATATCGTAGCGTGTGACGGGGCCTTTAGACACTAAGCTGTATTATATTTGTATATGCAAATAGGAGGGCAACTTTTTGTGGGTGATCCCATTGTGTGACACATTTTTTTTCTCTTTTACATAAAATATTACAATAATAAAACAGTTAAATAATAAGGTATAGATTGCTTAATGTCATATTTGCATATAAGTACATGGAATGGGCCATGTAACGGCAGAAATGCAGCGCTGCAATCCCCAACCGTGTTATTGCTCCGATCACTAAGTCACGACTCAGCTATACATACAGGGAACTGAAGTGAATAAACCTGTAATTTTCTTTTCTTCACTAAGTACAGTATAAAACACGTATATTTGTTCTGCTGTGAAGACTGTGTGTGTTCGCAGGAGTCTCTGCCTCTTGTTATTCTTCTACCGTTTTTCCTTAGTCATTCCTTCTATATAGAACATTTGACTCACAATGTCCTTGCTAGTCGATATGTTTCTATGTCATATGTACAGTACATCACAAAAGTGAGTACACCCCTCAAATGTTTGTAAATATTTCATTTTATATCTTTTCATGGGCCAACACCAAAGATACAATCTAAATTAATCAGTGTACAGCTTGTATAACAGTGTAAATTTGGTGCCCTCTAAATAACTAAGGCCTAAAGCCCATTTTCTGAAAAGAGGAAATCTTGCTCTGTTTCAGTACAGTGAAGGAAATAATTATTTGATCCCTTGCTGATCAAGGGATCAAAATGAAGTTTGCCAATGATGATTCTCAAAGTGATTTGGAGAAGGTGCTGTGGTCAGATGAAACAAAAATTGAGCTCTTTGGCCTTAACTCAACTTGTCGTGTTTGGAAGAAGAGAAATGCTGCTTATGACCCAAAGAACACCTTCCCCACTGTCAAGCATGGCGGTGGAAACATTATGTGTTTGGGGGTGTTTCTCTGCTAAAGACACAGGACTACTTCACTGCAACAATGGGACAATGGATGGAGCCATGTACTATTAAAATCCTGAGTGACAACCTCCTTCCCTCCGCCAGGACATTAAAAATGGGTTGTGGCGGGGTCTCCCAGCACAACAATGACCCAAAATATACAGCCAAGGCAACAAAGGAGTGGCTCAAAAAGAAGCACATTAAGGTCATGGAGTGGCCTAGCCAGTCTCCAGACCTTAATCCCATAGAAAACGTATGGAGGGAGCTGAATCTCCGAGTTGCCAAGCGACAGCCTCAAAATCTTAATGATTTAAAGAGGATCTGCAAAGAGAAGTGGACCAAAATTCCTCCGGACATGTGCGCAAACCTCATCATCAACTATAAAAAATGTCTGACTGTTGTGCTTGTCAATAAGGGTTTTGCCACCAAGTATTAAGTCTTGTTTGCTAAAGGGATCAATTACTTATTTTTGTCTGCAAAAGGCAAATATATTAATATAATTTATACAATGTGATTTTCTGGATTTTATTTTGTATATGCTATCTCTCACTGTTAAAATTAACCTACCCCTAAAATTATAGACTGTTTATGTCTTTGTCAGTGGACAAACTTACAAAATCAGCAAGCGATAAAATAATTATTTCCTTCACTGTATGTTACAATACATGTTGGCTTTCATGGTTCCCTCAATGAACTGTAGCTCCCCACAGCTGGCTGCAGTCATGCAGCACCAAACCATGACACCACCATGCTTGACTATATTCAGGACACACTTGTCTTTGTACTGCTCACCTGGTTGCTGTAACAAACGCTTGACCCCATCTGAGCCAAATAAGTTTATTTTGGTCTCAACAGACAAGACATAGTAGTTTCAGTAATCCATGTCCTTAGTCTGCCTGTCTTCAGCAGACAGTTTGTGGGCCTTCTTGTGCATCAACTTTAGAAGAGGCTTCCTTCTGGGGCAACAGCCATGCAGACTAATGTACTGCATATGGTTTGACAGGCTGACCCCTCACCCCTGTAACCTCTGCAGGAATACTGGCAGCACTCATCCGTCGATTTTGAAAAGACAACCTCTAGATATGATGCCAAGAACATGCACTTAACTTCTTTGGTTGAACATGGCGAGGCCTGTTCTTAGTGGAACCTGTCTTGTTAAACCACTGTATGGTCTTGGCCACTGTGCTACAGCTCAGTTTCAGAAAGGTGGCAATCTTCTTATAGTCTAAGCCATCTTTATGTACAGCAACAATTCTTTTTTTCTGTGTTGAGTTATTTACAGGACACATCAAATGTATTCTGTTATACAACCTGTACACTGACTACTTTACATTATATCAAGGTGTCAGATCTTCAGTGTTGTCCCATGAAGAGATACGATAAAATGTTTACAAAAATGTGAGGTGTGTGCTCACTTTTGTGATATACTGTGCATATTCCATAGAAACATATAGACTGATAAGTACATTGTGAGTCAAGTGTTCTCTACAGAAGGAATGACTAAGGGAAAAAGGCAGAAGAATAACAAGAAGCAGAGAATCCTGCGAACACACACAGTCTTCACAGCAGAACAAATATACATGTAGTTAGTAAGAAAGTAAAAAGAACATAAAGAAAAGATAAAGAAGTGAAAAAGAGAGCGAGACAGCTGGCAAGCTCCCATCTCCAGCTGCCGGTCGATCTGCTTCCTTTGATAAAGCCCTTGGCAGAACTCCCAGTTCTTAATGTCTGGCATCCCAGTTACGCCCCAGACTAGAACAGCTCTTGTCCAAAGGCCTCCCCCTTCTCTTACCCCGTCTCCTCAGGCCTTTCTACTGTTTGGACAACAGTTACAAACAAGAAGAATCAGCAAGAGATTCCTAAGAGGGTTTTCTGGAAAAGCAAGAAAGAGCCTAATGTCCAACCATGTAAAAGGGACAAAATTCACTCAGTATGCACAGCAGGCTAACATTTGGATAATGGGAAGAAGAGACAGCCCGCATGTGATGCAATGTACCCTACAGCTCTCGACAGAAATGTGTGGGCCATCTATAGAGTACCATGGGATACTACTGACTATATCTCCTCCCCATTTGCATTGCTCCTGTGATGGTGTATCAACCATGAAGGTGTAACAGCCATGATGGTGGATCAGCCATGATGGTGGACCAGCCATGATGTTATAGAAGCCATGATGGTGTAGCAACCATGATGGTGTAACAGCCATGATGGTGTAACAGCCATGATGGTGTAGCAGCCTTGATGATGGATCAGTCATGATGGTGTAGCAGCCATGATGGTGTAACTGCCATGATGGTTTATCAGCCATGATGGTGTAGCAGACATGATGGTGTAACAGCCATGATGGTATAACAGCCATGATGGTGTATCAGCCATGATGGTGTAGCAGCCATAATGGTGTAGCAGCCATTATGGTTAATCAGCCATTATGGTTTATCAGCCATGATGGTGTAGCAGCCATGATGGCGTAACAGCCATGATGGTTTATCAGCCATGATGGTGTAGCAGCCATGACGGTGTAGCAGCCATGATGGTGTAACAGCCATTATGGTGTATCAGCAATAATGGTGTAGCAGCCATGATGGTGTAGCAGCCATGATGTTTTAGAAGCCATGATGGTGTAGCAGCCATGATGGTGTTTAAGTCATGATGGTGTAGCAGCCATGATGTTTTAGAAGCCATGATGGTGTAGCAGCCATGATGGTGTAGAAGCCATGATGGTGAATCAGTCATGATGGTGTAGCAGCCATGATGGTGTAGAAGCCATGATGGTGTATCAGTCATGATGGTGTAGCAGTCATGATGTTTTAGAAGCCATGCTGGTGTAGCAGCCATGATGTTTTAGAAGCCATGATGGTGTAGCAGCCATGATGGTGTTTAAGTCATGATGGTGTAGCAGCCATGATGTTTTAGAAGCCATGATGGTGTAGCAGCCATGATGGTGTAGCAGCCATGATGGTGTAGAAGCCATGATGGTGTATCAGTCATGATGGTGTAGCAGCCATGATGGTGTAGAAGCCATGATGGTGTATCAGTCATGATGGTGTAGCAGTCATGATGTTTTAGAAGCCATGATAGTTTAGCAGCCATGATGGTGTAGCAGCCATGATGGTGTAGAAGCCATGATGGTGTATCAGTCATGATGGTGTAGCAGTCATGATGTTTTAGAAGCCATGCTGGTGTAGCAGCCATGATGTTTTAGCAGCCATGATGGTGTAGCAGCCATGTATATGATCTGGTGACTCATGGACCTATCACATAATAAGAACATATACTACAAAAGGTAAGTATTGTTTTCTGTTTCCCTGGAAACTGAACAAAAGATCGAGCCAAGAACGCCTGTCAACATGTTGTACGTGTTAAACGTTGTGCTAGATGGTAATGTTATCCTTTATAACCGAGTTATATAACTTCTCGTGCCGTTTGACTCTCTGCCAAGGCTGTCTGGCTGAGTGATCTCAGCACTTCTTGCAGTTTGCAGGGAGAGACTTCCGTGTGATAACTTGTAATGAGGACGCACAGCATACGGTTGTGACTGTTCTTGAGAGAGGAAATGTCATTACAAGGCACACAAATAAAGAACCAAAGTCATATGTGAAGAACAGATTTCCCATGTAATAACGCACACATCTTTCACGCCAGACAATTACTAAGTAAAGTTAAGGCTCGGTCTGGATTTTTTAAGGGAATTCAGCACATAGTGGACACTTCTTAATTCAAAGGAATTGTCAAAATAAAAGAGTATCATTATTCTCAGCTCATTAGGGATAGCCGGCATTGCAGTTAATGTGGCCCTTTAATAAACTTTATACAGCATCTGTATGGCTCATATGAGATGTGTAGGATAAATCAGAAGTGTAAACTGAATAGCTGCAGCATAACAGAAAAAGACGTACACCCCTCATACATTTGTAAGTATTTTACCGTATATGTTTTCATGGGACAACACAGAAGATCTGACACTTGGATACATTGTACAGTAGTCGGTCTACAGCTTGTATACAGTGTAAATTTGATGCCCTCTAAAAAACTCAACACATTGTCATTAATGTCTAAGCCGCTTGCAATAAACGTGAGTACACCCCTAATTGGAAATGGACAAATTGTGCCCAAGTAGCCATTTTCCCTCCCCGGTGTTATGTGGCTCATTAGTGTTACAAGGTCTCAGGTGTGAATGGGGAGCAGGTGTGTTAAATTTGGTGTTATCTCCCACACACTCTCTCATACTGGTCACTGGCAGTTTAACATGGCTCCTCATGGCAAAGAATTCTCTGAGGATCTGAAAAAAAAGAATTGTTGCTCTACATAAAGATGGCCTGGGCTATAAGAAGATTGCCACCACCTTGAAACGGTGCTGCAACACAGTGGCAAAGACCATACAGTTGTTTAACAAGACAGGTTTCATTCAGAACAGACCTCACCATGGTCGACCAAAGAAGTTGAGTGCACATGGCCAGTGTCATATCCAGAGATTGTCACTTCAAAATAGATGAGTGCTGCCAGCATTGCTGTAGAAGTTAATGGGATAGGGGGTCAGCCTGTCCATGCTCAGACCATACGCTGCACACTGCATCAAATTGGTCTTCTGTGCTGTTGTCCCAGAAGGAAGCCTCTTCTAAACGTGATGCATAAGAATGTTCGCAAATGGTTTGCTGAAGGCAAGCAGACAAAGAACATGGATTATTGGAACCATGTCCTGTGATCTGGTGAGACCAAGATAAACTTATTTGGTTTAGATGGCATCAATCGTGTGTGGCAGCAACCAGGTGAGAAGTAAAAAGTCAGCTGGGTCCTCTCTACAGTCAGTCATGGTTGTGGGAGTGTCATGGTTTGGGGCTGCATGAGTGCTGCCAGCTATTGGGAGCTTCAGTTCATTGGGGGAACCATGAATGCCAACATGTACTGTTAGATACTGAAGCAGAGGATGATCTCCTCCCTTCGTATTCCAACATGATAATGGCGCCAAACACATGTCCAAGACGATCACTGCCTTGCTAAAGAAACTGAGGGTAAAGATACTGGACTGGCCAAACATGTTTCCAGACCCAAACTCTATTGAGCATCTGTGGAGCCTCCTCAAACAGAAGGTGGAGGAGTGCAAGGTCTCTAACTTCCACCAGCACTGTGATGTCGTCATGGAGGATGGACGAGGATCCAGTGACTCCTGTGAAGCTCTAAGAACTAAGAACTCTAAGACTTAAGGCAGTGCTTGAAAATAATGATGACCACACAAAATATTGTCACTTAGGGCACAATTTAGTCCTTTTCACTTAGGGGAGTACTCATTTTTGTTGCCAGAGATTTAGACATTAACGGCTGTGTGTTGAGTTATTTAGAGGACACCAAATTTACCCTGTTATACAAGTTGTACACTGAATACTGAACATTGTATCAAAGTGTCATATGTTCAGTGTTGTCCCATGAAAAGATATAATAAAATATTTACAAGAATGAGGGTGTACTCACTTTTTTATAGAATGTACATAAGGTTGCACTGCCACAATGAAATAAAATGCAGTTCCTTCTACTTTCTCCTAGATTGCAAAGGGATTTGGTGATGATTCAGTTGGGTCATATTTCCTGATAGATTGCAATATAGCATGAAGGATTTGCTAAATCTAAGACTCTGTTCACATCTGTACTGTGGCTTATGTTTATAGTGGAACCATAACATTGATCTTGAAGAGATATACAGCCAATTTCCGCAGAAACCATCATTCACTTCTGCGTTTTGCTGTGGCATCTATTGCTTTACCGATAAGAACAGGGCTGTTTATTCGTCAAATGGGACAAAACTGTTGACAAGGGAGTTAACAAAGCCAATGCCTATCCACGACACCGACGGCACCAACACCGTGCAATATACAAGCTGCAGCAGAGAAGTAATTTACAGGGTAATTAACTTTTACATTAACAATAGTAGCTAAAGCATGGAAGTGCAATGCTGTGCATATTGTAATGGCTTCCCTAATGACTGAATTTCTAGAACAGATACTTTCCGCTCTTCCTCCTTTTAGCAGTGTCACATATTCTCTATATTTATAGTTGTGCTGTATTAAAGGGAATCTGTCAGCAGGTTTTCGCTACTTCATCTGGGACCAGCATGATGTAGGCATAGAGATCCTGAATCCAACGATGTATCATTTAGATTACTGGGTGCAGCTATTCTGACACAATCTGAATTTTTAGGTCCCAACCACACCAGGCTCTCAATAGAAATTGTGCATTGACAATGAGGTGTCAATCAGAGGAGGGGCATATTGGACATCCGTGCGCGTAACTTTGTATTTCATGCAATAATAAGGGTCCTGCTATTTAAACAAACAAAGAGTTGGATATTGACTAAATGGGCCACTTAATATGGTGGTTATGGTGGTTCTCCTTAAAAAGAGCCACTCCTTGGCTAGATCCTTCCCGGAGGGATATCTGGCTATTTTCTGTGTCGAGACTCCTAACAGAGGCTCCACGGACCTTTTTTGATTTGCATACTTCCCAGAGTGCAATGCACCTAGGATTTCACTGTGTTGAGCGCCCTCGCTGGCTGCCGGTAGTGTTTTATCTAGCTGGTCTCCCCGAGATCAGTGATTGTTTTGTCTTTCTGGCCTACTAGGCATTGCCCCCACCTAGCCAGACTCCTACTCCATACTGATGAAGGGCAATACCCCGAAACAGCTGTCTGTGGATGGATACCTGGTCTTGGTATTTCCCTTATCATATCTTTAAACTCGTCAATGAGTTGGATATTGACTAAATGGGCCACTTAATATGGTGGTTATGGTGGTCTCCTTAAAGAGAGCCACTCCTTGGCTGGGTCCTTCCCGGAGGGATATCTGGCTATTTTCTGTGTCGAGACTCCTAACAGAGGCTCCACGGACCTTTTTTTGATTTAAACAAACATAGCAAATAAACAACATTTTGGACTGTGACATGATAGGTATCCCTGAATTTTCTGTGTTAACCCTTGCAGCATAAAGGCTTCAGCTTACATAACAAAAACCTGCTGACAAATTCCCTTTAATGTCCTACAGAGCAATGCTCATCCTCCCTTGTACTGTTCTTCCATCCTGCAGTGCCATCCCCATCCCCGGTGCTTTTTCTGCTCTATCCTGATTTTGGGCAGGATTGACTCCCCTTGGTGGGCTGTGCCTGCATCCAGCTGCACTCTGAGCCATAAGTCAACTGAGGATCCCTCTTAAGCATTGGCAGAGGTCCTGTAACTTTCCAGAATTGCACATTAACCTTTGAAAGGCAGCAGGAGGCAGAGAAATAGCTTTTGGTGTCTATTTCTAATCAGCTGTGGCATTACTATTCATATAAATATATGCAGAACTTTATAATATTGCCCTATGCACATGACCCTTAACCCTAAAAGTGTATTCCATCCTATACATTTATGTCATATCCACAGGTTAGAGGCCATTAATGACTAATAACTTCTGGACCCACCTTTGGGACCTCAACTTCTTGGAGAAAAGCTGTCCTGTGGCTGATTCTTTACAGCCACTGTTCTCGTAGAGTTTATCCCCTTCACCTCCGGCCAAATTTCCGTTTTTCGTGGGGGTTTTTTGCTCCCCATCTTCCGAGAGCCGTAACTTTTTTATTTTTCTGTCAATCTTGCTTTATGAGGGCTTGTTTGCATGTTTTTGGCGGGACGAGTTGTACTATTCAATGAATCCATACGTTTTACCATATGGTGTACTGAAAACTGCAAAAAAAATTCAAGTGCGGAAAAATTGCAAAAAAAAGTATGATTACATGATTGTTTTTGGGATATTTTATTCCCCATGTTCCCTATATGGTAAAACTGATGTGTTGGTGTGATGCCTCAGATTGCTACAAGTTCGTAGACACCAAACATGTGTAGGTTTACTTTTATCTAAGGGGTTAAAAAAAATTGAAATTTGTCCAAACAAAAGTGGCACACTTTTTGCGCCATTTTCCACGACCCGTAGCATTATTATTTCTCGGGATCTAAGGTTCAGTGACAGCTTATTTTTTGTGTCTCGAGCTGATGTTTTCCACAGTACCATTTTTGCGCAGATGCTGCATTTTGATCGGCTGTTATTGCATTTTGAGTAAAATTTACGGTGACCAAAAAATGTAATTTTGTCATTTGGAATTGTATTGCCCCTATGCCGTTTACCGATCAGATTAATTGGTTTTATATTTTGATAGATCTGGCATTTCTGAATGCGGCGATACAAAATGTGTGTATACTTTTTATTTTTTTAACCTTTTAATTTTCAATGGGTCGAATGGGGGTGATTTGAGCTTTTAGGTTTTTTTATTTTTTTAATTTTTTAAAACTTTTTTCTATTTTACTAATACAACTAGGGCACTGTAAGGATCAGCAGTCTGATCACTCATTCATTTCTGTTGATCACAGCTACACAGCTGAGATCACCAGAAATGCTCATGTCTTGTAACAGGCATCACTTGGCCGCCTGTTACAGGAAGTGAGTCATGTGAGCTATAGGAGTCATCACATGACCCTGTGCTACCATGGTAACCATGGGCTCAAAGTGATTATGGATGGAGCCGGGTGAGTGAACATTTACCGTGACGGGCATTTAAATTGTGCTGTCACATTTTGACAGCGCGATTTAAGGGGTTAACAGGTGCGAGTGGATCATGGATCCATCCTTGCCTGCGAGGCACACATGACAGCTGAACAAATTAGCTGACATGTGCACGGATCACTGCCGGCTGCCCGTGGCAGCTGCAGGTGAATACACTATGGTGGCTTAAGACGTACCAGTACGGCTCGTGGTCATTAAGGGGTTATTGGAAATGTGGCTGCTCTTGTGGCTCGCCTCTTCTATAACTCCCATAGTTTTCTATGGATACAGCAGACATTCTCCCATGTACTTGCAAATAGTGAGAACCCCAGAGAAGTTTAGATGCCAATACACAATCAAAAAGCATGATTATTATGAGTATTATTAAAAAAACTATCACTGACAGTAGCAGACGTGGAACAGAAGATGGAGCAGTTACATGCACCATAGCGGTGTCTGATGTCCGACACTTGTCCATTTTGTTGTGTGGTATATTTCCTGCAGGTGCCATGTTCTTACTTTAGAAAAGTAATATAAAAGATGGACCAGCACTTCCACCAGGTCTCAAAAATTCAACAAAGTTACAAAATTATATACAGCAGAGCATGCAAACATGCAAACATTAAATATAGGATTGTTGGCACAAAAAATGAGATACTGTACTTAGTTTACAAATTGGCCAATTCCTGTAAGCCCGACAGCCAACGACAAGGCGTATCTCTCATTGCCGGGACCGTATCCTAATACACCTCTATCCGAGTTAAAAAAGCAAACAAAACCAATGGGCAGGTAGGATCCAGCTAAAATGGCTAAAATGAAAACACCCTGGCTGAAGGCGTATTATAATAGGGTGCCGACAAAGAGAGATACGCCTTGTGGTTGGCTGTTGGGCTTACAATAATTGGCCATTTTGTTAACTTAATATCTAATTTTTTCTAATAGCAGTAATGCAGTGCCATCATTCCTATATTCAATGTTTGCACATTTTAGCTTTTTAGAGTCCTGCTCTACTTTAGAAAACTGTCTTCTTGAGGATTGTGCCTCATCTTCACATGTACAGTTTTTAAGAAAACCGAATACCCATTAAAACGTGCAGTATCACATTCATTTGCACTAATAAGGAGACCCACGGTTCCAGGTATCCTTCACATTTTTCATGTAAATCATCCTTCATACATTTCTGACTGTTGAGCTATAATAAGAGTCACGCCGTAAACATCAATACGATTATTATTGGGACGGAAAGTGACATTGTGCCCAATGTGGGTGCTGGAATCTGACTCCCACTGTGTCCCAGCTCTGCTTACATACCCACACCAGTAGGAATGTATGGGGCTGCCGGGAGTCTTACAACTACATGTTGTTGATGGTCCCACTAAGAGATCTCAGCGTTCTGATATTCCTCACTAAATGTTTATCCAAATATTTGAAATGATAATCTTAATGATAATTTATCATAAAGGCTCAGTTATAAGTTTGGGTCATTATTATAGGCTATAAAGTATCCAGGAGCAATGCACATAGGTCCTGGACCTGTGGGTGTAAGCTTAGCGCTGCACTTACACAGCTGTAATTTGGCTCAGTGCAGTAGCGGTATTGTGGGAGCCAATGATGGAGTCGGATGCCATTATGGATAATCAGTAAATCCTTTCCTAATTGAAATGATCCAAGTGATAATTAGCAGTAAGATTTATAATCTCTCCTCAGGAATGGAAATCTGTTCATCAGATTAAGCAGAATCTGTTAGTAACACTACCTCTGCACAAGTAGAGGTATTGTGGGATAGGGCACTGTAAAACACTAAAGCTGGTGTCACACTAAGCGACAGCGACAACGACGTCGCTGTTACGTCACCATTTTCGGTGACGTAACAGCGACCTTGTAAGTCGCTGTTATGATCGCTGCTTAGCTGTCAAACACAGCAGAAGCAGCGATCATAACATCGCTACATGTGCAGAGAGCAGGGAGCCGCGCACACTGCTTAGCGCTGGCTCCTTGCTCTCCTAGGTACAGTACACATCGGGTTAATTAACCCGATGTGTGCTGCAGCTACATGTCAGTGCAGAGAGCAGGGAGCCGTGCGCACTGCTTAGCGCTGGCTCCTTGCTCTCCTTGCTACAGTACACATAGGGTTAATTACCCGATGCATACTGCAGCCACATGTGCACAGAGCAGGAGCCGGCACTGGCAGCAAGAGCGGAGGCTGGTAACCAGCGTAAACATCGGGTAACCAGGGAAAGGTCTTCCCTTGGTTACCCGATGTTTATGTTGGTTACAGCTTACCGCAGCTGCCAGTGCCGGCTCCTGATCGCTTCATTTCGTCGCTCTCTCGCTGTCACACACAGCGATGTGTGTGTCACAGCGGGAGAGTGACGACCAAAAAATGAAGCTGGACATTCAGCAACGACCGGCGACCTCACAGCAGGGGCCAGGTCGTTGCTGGATGTCACACACAGCGACAGCGACGGGACGTCGCTGTAACGTCACAGAAAATGGTGACGTAGCAGCGACGTCGTTGTCGTCGTCGTTATGTGTGACACCAGCTTTCATTAAATATGTAAATTAGGTTTGCAAGTGCACTGATGAGTTTATCAGTGCTCCGGTGAGTGTATCATATCAGTGCATTGGTGGGTGTATCATATCAGTGCTTCGGTGAGTGTATCAGATCAGTGGTCCGATGAGTGTATCATATCAGTGCTCTGGGGGGGTGTATCAGTGCATTGGTGAATATATCAGTGCACCGGTGGATGTATCAGGGCTCCAGTGGGTGTATCAGTGCACCGGTGGTGTATCAGGACTCCGGTGGGTGTATAAGTGCATCGGTAGTGTATCAGTGCACTGGTGGGTGTATCAGTAGACTGGTGTGTGTATCAGTGCACCAGTGGGTGTATCAGTAGACCGGTGAGTATCAGTGCACTTGCAGTCTACGGCCTTCCACTGTCAACTTCTAAATTGACAACAGCGACTAAGGAATCAGTCTGCTGCACAACATCATCATTTGCTTTCCCCTGAAGAGGTGGGGGACAGTCCCACACTCTTCTGCTTGCACAGGCGTAGTGTTTCTGCCAAGTTTCCTTTAAACATTTATTGAACATTCTTAGTACACTTTCTATTGTTAGCACTTCAATTGTATTGTGTAAAATCAATAAATTCTTATCTTCCTATTTCTCTAAATTCTTATCTGTGTTGAATGAGACAATAAAGAACACCAAGTTCTAAATGATCTAAATGCAAAGAAATGTTGGCACATGGTTGGAGGCTACAGGTAAAACCCATGAAGTAACATTTTGCAGTCATGTGTTACTCTCTTCCGCCAGTTCTGCTCCCCTACTGTCAGAACAGATAATGTGGGATCCTGATGGCCCCCAATGACTTGATTAGATTGTATTAGTTGTAGAATATTTTTGATAGAAAGAATAACTCTGCAGAACATACTCTTCTAGCTGCGAAAATATCTGAAAGGTCAACAGAAACCCTTGATGGAGCTGTATACGTGCCCACAGAGCATAATCCAATTATAACCAGGAAATACAAGACAACCCTTGACGGTAGGAGAAATAGCTTTATGGTAAAGTTGGCTTCAGTATTTGAGAATAATAACCTTCAAGTCTGGAACTGTAAAAATAAAGACATAAATAACAAACATGATATTATCTCCAGCTCTAGTTTGCAAAATAACTTCTTCACACGATATGTATGCTTCAATGGAGATGCAATATGCTATTATACGTGTTATGCTCGAATAAGCAGACATGCCAATTTACCGTCACAGATAATGTGATGGCTTATCTATTTACCTGGCCTGAGAAAGGACAAAATTGATGTAAATCAAAAAGATTAGGTGCCTATAAAGATTTGAGATAGTAGGAAATTTACTTACCATCCAAAAGTGTCATTTCGGTCAACCATTCGATCATTGACTCTGACCTTCATCAGGTGCACGGATGGTGTTGGCATAGACGTAGATCAAGCTGTGATAAGCGACATGGGAGAAACACGGGATGCCTGCAGTGGTAAGATCACTCTCACCGAGACAGGGACTCGGCATTTCTCCCACAGCTCTTTATCACAGCTTGATCAATGTCTCTTTCAAAAGACATCTAATCCTGATGAAGGTCAGAGAGTCAATGACTGAAATGTTGTACACTCACTTTTGGATTTCCAACTATCTCATATCTATACTAGCGCCTAGTTCTTTGCATTTACAGTATACAAGGGCTGGGCCTCTAGTAGTGCACCATCCTGTCTGGATTGCCATGGTTTAAACAAAAAGTGAGGGAAAGACAGGTAAGGGATAAAATATGCATTAGATACTTGTTAAATCCTCTGCAACTCCTTGAATACTCGTCTGTGGGTCCTTGCAATTGTTTTTGGACCGGATGCAGTACTTTTTAATTGAGAACACATGACCAATGCAGTCTATCCCTCAGTGGTGATGCTAAATTAGATGGCATAATACCACTGAAACCAGTAATTGGCTGCATTGTTGATATTACTACTGCAGATTAGTCGTCGAAGACCTGTAAGGAGCAGTGGTGGTAAAGGAGCTATAAATCATAACTAATGCTTATTTTGTAAGCATTACTTTCCCGACTTCTTTACAAGTTTGTCTCACAGAACCCTTAAATATTAAATTATATATTATAATTTATGTCTAAAATCCAGTGAGACCTCTTTGAGATGACTACCACTAGTTGTGGTGAAACATGGTCTTCTAGAGAAGTTCTCTTTCGGGGAAAGTTAGCAATCACTATGAATGGTGAAGAAGAGCAGGTAGATCTTGTGTGCTAGAGACGAGACGCAGAAACGTGTAATGTGAAGACTGGAGAGGACAGGGAAGAATAGAGAAAAAAACAAGGAACAGTGTAAATAGTGATCACAACCTTTACAATCCCGAAATTCACTAATTTGTGGTGGACCTGGTGAATTAAGGTCCAATTCAAAGTTTTGTTACTGCGCACCAATCAACGTTTGGGGTTCACTTTTCCAAAATTGGATAACCCCATTAATGGATCTTAGCTGGGGAACAAGTATACAATAATATCCAATTTAAGTATATCAACTCACCGTGTATAAGCTCACACCTGACCTCTCCTTGGAGCACGGACAGGCACTGCCAGTTCCAATAAGATCCATTAAGGGGGTTTTCCATTTTTAGAAAAGTGAACCCCAAACATTGCCTGCCATGTAGAATATCAAAGTTAGACAGTCCCGGGTCAAAAGTGGGCTCTCCGCTGCTGTTCCAGTCTTAGTATTTTGGGTGAAGTGGTGACAACAGAGAGCACAAGAGAGTGGTGTTTTAATGCCGCGCCAATGGATCACTTCAGATGATGTTCAGACCAGTGTTACTTTATTGTTTTCCAGGTCAACGCGTTTCTGGGGCATCTGCCCCCTTCATCAGGACCACCAAAGAAACAGATAACATCCAATCTCCAATAAAGTAACACTGGTCTGAACATCATCTGAAGTGATCCATTGGCGCGGCATTAAAACACCACTCTCTTGTGCTCTCTGTTATCTACCGTTTTGGTGGCTGCAGCCTTGGATTGTGTGATACATGCGATTACAGTAGTTGTGGCTTCTCACAACTACATCTGGTGAGTAGTTTCACTCCCCCACCCCCACCCCTCACATATTGGGGTAAGACCCTATGCGCTTGTTTTTCCACAGCTTTTTCTCCGGGGTGAAGTGGTGACGTCATATCATTTAACTTCCATCACCACTGGAGGCAATCACAGAACTAAAACCAGTGATTGGCTGCAGTGTTCTTGACCTGATGTCATTAAAGTGCACATGAAACTTATGTTGTAATATATATCTTTATAGAGATTTGCTTCTTTTTTTCAATGAAGACAGTTTTTCCCATTAATGAGATAGGAGATGACAGTTGGTGCTTTTAATATTCTATGGAGAGGGGAGGGGCAAAGAGGATGGAGGAGCTAAAGGCCGACACAGGCATTCTTCTGCAAGTTCTCTTCAAACAATAGTTACATTTCTCCAACTATCTTTCTGAGCACCAACTGCCATCTCCTATCTCAGTAATGGGAAAATGTGTATTCACTGAATATAGATTTTACCTGTGAATTGAGGATTTGAGAAAGAAAGATCAGCCCAGGACAAGAAAGAAGCTGATTTCTCTCATCAGATATATTACAAAGTTTTGTATCTTCACATGTAATATTGATTTATGGGGAAAAAAAATATTTTTTTTTTACTTTTTATGAATTTGTCCATTACATAAACATTGGTGGAATATCCTTAGAATAGTGTCAATGTCTGGTAAATAGGGGACAGGTGTCAAATCACTAGGGGCGGATGTGCAGTACCTGAGGCGGCCACTAAACAGTAGATGGAGCTGTGCAGATCTTGACGCCGGTGACACCGGGAACAACTGCTTGGCGGCGGTGCCGGGTATCAGATCCCCACCGATCAGATATGGATGACCTATCCTAAGGATAGGTATTAGGCTATCAATGTTAATGTAGTGAACAATCTCTTTAAGCATCACTAGATCTGGTAATCAGTCCAGCAGAACCAAGACCCGAATACTCATAAATTCTGACAGCTCATATCCAAATGATAACATTAAGGAGCTTGCATAGGCCAATCCTAAGGCATCAATGTGGTGTAGACATTAGTATGACACATATGGGAGGTGCGCGGCTGCCTGGAAAACAAGATTTATGAGGTGCTGAAAGCTAATATGTGGTATGTAATGTGCTGTAATGTGATTCTGCCTGCAGACACAACAACACAAGCATATCCAGTCTTAACTGTCCTTAACCTGATGTCTGTGGGTGGGTCTACAGTACTTTGTGGTCTGTCCTTTCCATTGTCTCTGCACAAAGCGAGTTCATCGCAGCCCCAGCACATACATTGTAGTCTTCATATTGGAGCCACAAGAGGGTTAGTCAGGAGATGTAAAGTCCTTACATCTTGTCAGTCTCAGTAATCCGTGGTATGTGATCAGCATGTCTGTGTGCGTCTACACCTCTGCTTCCGAAGTACTCACAATGACCTGTTCTGCTTCTAGGAGTTGTCCACTTTAAGAAAACTTCTCTTTATATGTTCAGTTCTTTGTAAAAACAAACTTGTCTTTAGGGTTTGTGCACAGGAGCGTCTAGATCAAACGTGTGGTTTTAACGGTTAGCATTCATACCATGTTTTTCTATGTCCAATTTTGTAAAAAATCCATGACATACCCGATATTGATACGAAAGTTGGATCAAAATTGGCAATGGGTCTGTGGAAAACATCAGATAACATCGAGTATAGTTTGATTTTCACGAAGTGACTAGATATGAATGGACCCGTTGAAGTTCGGGTTCTGTGAGTTCAGCCGGACTTTAGTTAAAGTTATGTTCCGGACCAGGACTTGACCTGAACCCTATTGGAAGTCAATGATTGGGCAAGTCGGGTTTCGGCCCAATTGCAGCCAGCCATAAATGGAGCACTTCCAGGGAAGGAAGGGCGACGTTTTTGAGGAGGTTTTGGACACACTGCATAAAAAAAATGTTGTTTTCACCCCAAGTGAGAGCCATTCAAACACTTGAAGCGGCTCGCACTGGGTTGAGCGCCGAGCGTACCCGAGCACAGCGATGCTCGATCAAGTGGCCAGCGTACGGAAAGCACCCAAACTCCAAATTCGAAAACATGTTCGATACAATCCCGAACCTTTGGGTTCGCTCATCTCTAAAAGTGACTTAATGGAGAAGATGGAGAACCTTTTTTTTATTCTCCACCCCTGATGGCACTCCGATCAGAGTTTGATTGAAATTTGATCAGAGTCTGATCAGAATAATCGGACCATTTTCTCGGTTGTGTGCATGAGCCCTTACTTAACCTCTGGAGGTCTAGTGTTGAATCTGTGCTAGTGCCCCCATCTCTGAGCTCAGTGGCTCAGCCCATGTAGATGTGGCGCCCCTGAGGCTTCAGTCATCACAGGGTACTGCACCCCACCAGAGTTTCAGTATTCATCTCGGTTACGGAGGAGGTCATTGACAGTAAAACCGCCACAACCCACTGGGCTAGGTTTGAGACATTAGTGATGGCCACACTCCAATGTAGTGGACCATTTGCTCACTAGTTCAGGAACCCGGGGGGAGGAGCTAGACACTGGGGAGCAAGGCAACACACACACACTTACAAAGAGTCTAGTCCAGAACAGGAAACAAGTGAGACGCAGGAGGACACGGTCACTGAGGGGAGAGCTTATAGCTCCCTTAGGGCCGGCGCCCACCTCAGGGTGCGGAGCCCTAAGCTAGTGGGCACTGCAAGTCCCGCCAGCAGAATCCGCCAGGCAGATGATTTCAAGTCTTTTGGCCCATACACAGCGCCAGAGCAGCACATAGAGCCAGGAGTTTTTTTGTTTTTACATAGAGCCAGGAGTTGTAACCATAGGGCGGCTCCATCTACGGACTCGCGCTGCCTGCTATACGGGATGGGGGACTGAACAAACCTCAAGGACTCAGGTCCCAGCGTAGTTTCAAGCCACAGGGACTCGCACAACACGGCGCAGGGAGGAAGGACTCACTGAAAGAAACACCGGTTCTGACCTCCGAACTATCCGAGATCGGCTGGAGCCCATGACAGCGGAGTCCGGCAGTCCAAAGGAGGTGACATCTCAGTGAGAAAAGAACTTAAACTGCACCTGCTGTGTCGTCTGATCCTTTCCGCGCCCCTTCATTACAGTGGACTACTACTCCCCACATCCTCTCGGGGCCTAAGCTCTGCCTGTGGAGAGCTATACCATCCGAGTTGTGTTGTCATCTGCCCCAGAGAAGGCCTCCTGCAGTGGCAGCTAATACCTGGCCCCGTATCACAGGTGGCGTCATGAATAACTACCATCCCCCTATAATCATCATCCCCATCTTTTAATTGACACCAACGGGGTCACGGAACCGGGCCAGGCCGCTGTGACATCCCCCAACCGGCCTGGTGACGGGTAGCCCTCACCCCAGACACCCCGTGGGCACGTCATAGATAGCACAAGCCGCTCAGAGTCGCAGAGCTCAGTGACTGGCAGCAGCAATGTTGTCACCGCTGCAGCCAAATAAGAATAAGTGTGCACTGGACCCTAGGAGGGGAAGGAAAGAATAGCTTCTTTTTTTACACCAATTGTATTTTTGTCTAAATTCACACGTTAACTCCGACTGGTGATTCTCTCCAAAATATACTAAACATGGCTGCTGCCACTACCTGTACTATTGATTTATTTATTGATTTATTTAATTTGCTTATATAGCGCCATTCAATCCACGGCGTTGTACACACATCATCCTCCTTGTCTGTAAATCATGCAGGAAAAATCCAGAACAAACCTGAACACAGTCCTACGAAAATCAGGAGTGACTGAACACAATAAAGAATTGGGTGTATTCTGCAAATTTACAGCGATACGTTGACAAGTTACGGCTGCACTCACGCTGCGTTTGGAAAGCTGCCAGAGAATATGTTACAAATACCAATTAGACCCCTAATTACCTGACACGAAGAATGCTCGTTTGTTCTGCCAGGCCCATAAACTAAGGTACAGGGTTTTTTTTTTCTTTTTCCTGCATAGTACATTGTATTCTGCACATAGGCATCCACTAAAAAAATGTATACCTTGTAGTATTTTTTCTACATGTTAGCCTATGGGCAACACTTGTCTATGTATGCATGTTCAGGGGAAGACATATGTGCTATCTGTCGGGCAATCTTCCTGACATATATGTCTGACGTACACTATGAAAGCACTCTAAGTAGAAGCACCTAATGCCAAGAAGCAGCTGCCAAAGCCAACAGCATAAAATAGGTAGCTTTCGTCCTAAGTGGCAGGAGGGTAGTTATGCAACATAACCAGGAATAAATGCCAAGCAATTAGCTAAAGATAGCTGTGTCTCTGATATGCCAGAGCATACAGATGCTCAGCGTAAAGCGCAACGCAAGAGTGACAATGGGGATGGTATAGAAGGAAGGCCCTAGCAATAGAGAGAGGGGAGAAGGGATACCTGCAACTAACCTGAGTCTGTACCCTATGCTGCCTAATGTCGCTATACAGGTCCTTCCCCCCATCGCCGTCACATACCTAGGCCCTTGCCCTGGACTCACACTGGCTAGTGAGAAGCCAGCAAGAGCACTGGTCTCACCACTACAATAACAAGATACAAGGTGGGGGAAAAAGACACAAAAAGAAAAACACTCCAAGCTTCTTCAATGCAGCAAAACATCACAGCTGCAATAGTCAGGACTCCTCAGCTTCTTCCAGAAACTGGCTGCTTCCAAAGTAGTCAGCATAAAAATAAGATTCATAACACCTACAGCACTAAAAGAAAGTAGATACATTCAAATACCAGTTGTAGACCTGCAAACAATAAGGAGTTGGGACCTTTTTGTCCCAGACTCACTAGAGGTCTCCCCAGAGGAGGACATACTCATGCCATTCTCTCATCGGTATAGAGCAGAGTATAACTGCCTGGAAGCAATATGGGGATAGTCCAGGTTCTCCTGAGGCCGAGTTCACATGGGAGTATTTCACAGTCTGAATATTGACTGCAGTTCCCAGAGTGTCTGTGGGTTTTTCGACACAAGCTTAAAGCTACATATGTGTTTATGAGTCTGTATGTTCAGTTTAGGTGACATGTAGTCAGTCCAGGCATTGCGGTACCTACACGGACTGTCAAATACCCTCACGAAAATGTTGCCTTAAAAACACCAGCTGTGTATGAAGTCTGGTGGTCACTAATAGGGTTAAATTCTGTGTCCCAGCACTCTTGATAGCCATCACGTTTTGCCCCATATTCCTTGATTGGTTTTCATTGTTTAAAAGGAAACTGTTGCCAGGTTTTTCCCTTATGAACTGTGGCCAGCACCAGTGAGCCCTTATATACAGCATTCCATAGTACTGGATATAAGAGCCCAGGCCGCTCTGTATAACGTAAAAAAAAACACCTTTATTATACTCACCTAAGGGGTGTTCCGGTCCAATGGGTATCGCTGCTCTTGGCCCGGTGCCTCCTCCAACTTGTGAGATCGCCGTCCTCCTGCCCAGCCCTGTGTGCATTACGCGTCCTATGTCATTCAAAGAGGCCTCCATTGCACTCCTGTGCATGCACAATTTCATCTGCCCGGCTGAGAGAAAATCAAAGTACTGTAGTGCGCATGCACGGGCGGTATCTCACCTTTCATCGCGCCTGCTCATTACAGTACTTCCCTGCCCTCGGTAGTGCAGATCAAAGTGCGCCTGCGCAGGAAAGCAATGAATGCCTCTATGTGAATGACACAGGACGTGTCATGTACATTGTTCTGGACAGGAGGAATCACGATCGCAAGAAGAGAGGAGGTGCTGGATTGAGAGCAGCGACACCCATTGTACTAAAAGCACCCCCTAGGTGATTATTATACAGGTGTTTTTTACATTCTACAGTGCGGTCTGGGCTCTTATATACAATATTCTAGAATACTGAATATAAGGGCTCACTGGTGGTGGCCGCAGCTCATTAGGGAAAAACTTGGCGACAGGTTCCCTTTAAATGAATGGGGTTTTTGCCTCATCTTTACCTCTGTAGCCAATAGGATTTTTCGGTGTTCCCATATATATTTACCGTATATTATGCTGTAGGATCCATCCCTCTTTCCCCAGTACCCTGGGATCTCCCTAAAGGGGGCTTTACACGCTGTGACATCGCTAATGCGGAGTCGTTGGGGTCACGGAATTTGTGACGCACATCCGGCCGCATTAGCGATGTTTCTGCATGTGACACCGATGAGCAATTTTGCATCGTTGCAAAAACGTGCAAAATCGCTCATCGGTGACATGGGGGTCCATTCTCGATTATCGTTACTGCAGCAGTAACGATGTAGTTTGTCGCTCCTGCGGCAGCATACATCGCTACGTGTGGCGCCGCAGGAACGAGGAAGCTCTCCTTACCTGCCTCCCGGCCACTATGCGGAAGGAAGGAGGTGGGCGGGATGTTCGTCCCGCTCATCTCCGCCCCTCCGCTTCTATTGGGCGGCGGTTCAGTGACGCTGCTGTGACGTCGCGGTAACGCTGAACGAACCGCCCCCTTAGAAAGGAGGCGGTTCGCCGGTGACAGCGACGTCGCCGGGCAGGTAAGTATGTGTGACAGGTCTGGGTGATGTTGTGCGGCACGGGCAGCAATTTGCCCCTGTCGCGCAACAGATGGGGGCGGGTACCCACACTAGCGATATCAGGACCGATATTGCAGTGTGTAAAGCCTGCTTTAGACTATAATGACATATCAATCATATTAGGTACAACTTGTATTTGTCCTGGGGTTGAAGCTCTTGACATTCATCCATGTAATGTTACACAGCAGATTGTAAACTAATCTCTTTATGGAAGCCAACATGACCGTTCATCTTTGTGGCTCAGGTGGGTGCTGACAAGTCAGTCTCGTCTCCTTAGATAATGACTGAATATTATACCGGTTTAGCAACATATTCTACATAGTGTCCTGCACATTCCAGGAATGTATTGATGCCACCGGCGAATACTTGTGATTCCCCTCCTCTTCTAATACTCGTGCACTCTACGTACATATTCATTGGATATCAGCATTTACAAACTGCGTTTTTAAGGCTTTATGAAAAGAAAAATAATAGACAAAAACTTAAAATACACAGAAAGTCAGCTACTTAAAGGGAATTTGACAGCAGATTTTTGCTACCTCATCTGACAGCAACATACTGTAGGCAAGGATATTCTGAATCCAACGATGTATCACATAGATTACTGGGTGCAGCCGTTCTGTCACAATCAAAGGATTGAGTTTTAAGCATGTAGCTGAGCCCAGGGAGCTGTCCTGCCCACTCCAGGCTCTCAATAGAGATTATACATTGACTGTGAGGTGTCAATCACAGCAGGGGGGTGTCAGACTGCTGTTCGCGTGAGTTCACACACAGATATGAGAGGCACAGTTGCTTTTTGCTTTTTAACTCTTACAGCATGCTGTCTTCAGATTGCATAGCAAAAATCTGCTGACAGATTCCCTTTAACAAACAAAACTACAATCTGATTGGATAATATGTAACTGGGTGGATCTCAGGGTTGCTGGCTCATATTGGTATTATCTTAGATGACTAGTAAAGATAAACACAACACTTTGGCCTTGATTCATGAAGACTGGTGATTTTCATACTGGTCTTGATAAGGTTAAGTGTTGGCAACAGAAGCACCAAATTCATTGAGAGGTGTAAGCCTCCTAATGAATAAGGAGCATCTATAAAGTGGTGTGCATATCTGTGCGGAACAGCCATGTTCATCAGGAAGGAGCTGAACTGTAGCGCCACACCCTCACCACGCCTCCATCCCACCCTAGCTCTGCCCATTTTGGCGGAGCCTGGTGAAAATAGCGGAAACATTGATTTGTGCTAGTCAGGCAAAAAAAAAAATCCTAATTTCATTTCACACAGTTTTTAAATTTTTGTCTTTTTCATAACAGTTTTGCCCAGCTCCACAAAAATGGGCAGAAGTTGGATTGTATGGTGGTTGTCTAATTCATAACCAGCGCATCATTCATTACACCACAATTCTTACTCCAGTCCCTGACTGGATAATGATGTGTGATCAGGAGCACACTACTTGTCAGACACTCCTGATTCATTGAGAGGAGGGCACCTTTTAATGAATTTTAAGCGTCTGACTCCTACATGCCCCACATCCAAATCGGCATTGTTCATGCCATCCCTGATTAAACAGGATTAATTGCAAAATAATAGGATTGGTCAGTTTAAGGTTTTAGATTAGGCCTGAATTTTACACCTCTTGTAAAAAAATGATAAAAAAATAAGTTTAATATTTGAACATCTCCATAATATTCCATCCAAGAGCCACCACCACTGTCAGACCTTCATGCTGGTACTTGATCCCTCCGTCAACAGGAATGTTTGGCTCATGTCTTGAAGACAGCTGTGGGTTCATTACAGTCAAACATGAAACAAGTGTAAATTGACTTCCAAGATGACTCAAAGGACATCTGACGGTCTCTTAATCTGACAACAGGAATTCGAATGGCCAAAATAAGAAAGCAGGTAGGAAAATAAAGATTTTCCCAATATATTGCTGACCTATCCATGGCATGCGGTTGCTAAATACTGCAGCTCATCTCAGCTGATAGGTGGGGGTGCCAGGTGTCTGACTCCCGGCTATCTGTTATTGATGACCTGTCTTACAATCCTACAATCTCTGCCCCATAAGCATAGTGTAAGGGGGGCTTTACACGTTGCGACATCGCCACCGATATATCGTCGGGGTCACGTCGTTAGTGACGCGCATCCGGCGTCGGTAGCAACATCGCAACGTGTAAATCTTAGGTGCGACGATGAACGAGCACAGAAGCGTAAAATATCGCTGATCTGTGTAACGTCGTTCATTTCCATAATGTCGGTTCGACCGCAGGTACGATGTTTTTTGTCGTTCCTGCAGCTCCACACATCGCTGCGTGTAAACCTACAGGAGCGACAAACATCTCCTTACCTGCATCCCGACAGCAATGCGGAAGGGAGAAGGTGGGCGGGATGTTATGTCCCGCTCATCTCCGCCCCTCCGCTTCTATTGGCCGGCCGATTAGTGACGTCGCGGTGATGTCGCTGTGACGCCGAACGCACCTCCCCTTTGAAGGAGGGATTGTTTGGCAGTCACAGCAATGTCGCCGAGCAGGTATGTGCGTGTAAAGCCCGCCTAAGTATTTTAAAGGGGTTGTCCAGGTCTGAGAGCAAAGTCTGCAGTCACTACATGTGAATTACACAGTTCTAAATGATGACCGTGTGTGATGTGCATGCTACCATGATTTCCTGGAACATCCGATGCATGCCAACAGTCACATGACCACATGTATGCAATTTATATACATACAGTCATGAGCCGACAGTCTTTTCTGGCTTTTTTCAATGGAAGTGAATTGAGAGAAACCGAACCCAACTAGTCGGCATGTGACCATATGTATATATATCACACAAATGTGGTCATGTAACTGCTTGCTCGCACCGGCAATAGTGGAGTATCTTGCCAGCTCATAGAGTGACTGCAGACTTTGCCCTCAAACCTTGACTACCCCTTTAAATATATATTTTAGGATAACGACAAGAAAACTAGTCAGCATAAAAATGCATCACAGCGAGCTGATAACTGCCCAAAAGAAATTCTAACAATGCCAAGGGCACAGTGCTTTTATAAGATGGACTGACTACATGATAGGAAACAAAAGAGTGTAAGTCAAAGTTTTGAGCATTAGTTATATATTTTAGTTTATTGGTTCTGTCTGAATTGTATGTATCTACTATTGTTAGAGAGTATGTCATCTGACCTTAGGGGTGTAGGAGGTTTTATTTGGAGACCAGTCATCCAAGAAGGTGTTTATTCTTTGTAAAAGTCTGCTTTAAAGGGTGCTTTACATGCTGCGACATCGCTAACGATATATCGTCGGGGTCACGTCGGTAGTGACGCACATCCGGCGCCGTTAGCGACATCACAGCGTGTGACACCAAGGAGCGATGATCAACGAGCGCAAAAACGTGAATAATCGTTGCTCGTTGACATATCGCTCCTTTTCCAAATATCAGTGATGGTGCATGCCGCTGGTTGTTCCTCGTTCCTGCAGTATCACACATCGCTATGTGTGACACCGCAGGAGCGACGAACATCTCCTTACCTGCATCCACCGGCAATGAGGAAGGAAGAAGGTGGGAGGCATGTTCCGGCCGCTCATCTCCGCCCCTCCTCTGCTATTGGACGGCTGCCGTGTGACGTTGCTGTGACGCCGCACGAACCGCCCCCTTAGAAAAGAGGCGGATCGCCGGCCACAGTGACGTCGCAGGGAAGGTAAGTCCGTGTGACGGGTGTTAGTGATGTTGTGTGCCACGGGCAGCGATTTGCCCCTGATGCACAACCGACCGGGGTGGGTGCGCTTGCTAGCGATATCGGTACCGATATTGCAGCGTGTAAAGTACCCTTTAGGCTCGATCACATTTGTATATATATCGGACGAGTGATATCCAATGTGTTATTGGATAGCACTCGAACCAGTGTTATTCTATGGGGCAGTGCTGATCTGCATTCTCTTTCTGATGCCTATTCGGAAGTTGTGATTTGCAGTGTAAATCAGATGATGTGCACCCATTCAAGTCTATGGAAGAGTGAAAAACAACGGACTGTACTCACATCATATCGGACTCACAGAATGGAGATGTTCTCCATCTTCCCCTCACAGTGTGCTCTGATTTTCACATCCGAAAGAATCAGATAACTCTAAGGGGTACTTTGCACGCTGCAACATCGCAATTCGATTTCTGCCATGCCGAGCGTGATATTACCCGCCCCCGTCGCAGCAGCGATATCTTGTGATAGCTGCCGTAGTGAACATTATCGCTACGGCAGCTTCACATGCACTTACCTGCCCTGCGACGTCGCTCTGGCCGGCGACCCGCCTCCTTTCTAAGGGGGCGGGTCGTGCGGCGTCACAGCGACGTCACACGGCAGGCAGCCAATAGAAGCGGAGGGGCGGAGATGAGCAGGACGTAAACATCCCGCCCACCTCCGTCCTTCCGCATTGCCGGCGTGAGCTGCAGGACGCAGGTACGCTGATGTTCCTCGCTCCTGCGGCTTCTCACACAGCGATGTATGCTGCCGCAGGGGAATGAGGAACAACATCGGACCGTCGCTGCAGCTAAATTATGAAAATGTCGGACACTACACCGATGATACGATTACGACGCTTTTGCGCTCGTTAATCGTATCAAAAAGGATTTACACACTCCGATATCGACAGCGACGCCGGATGTGCGTCACTTTCGATTTGACCCCACCTACATCGCACCTTCGATGTCGTAGTGTGCAAAGTACCCCTAAGTTGGAACTCTAATCAAACTCGGATAAGAGTTTAATCAGTGTTTTTCCAATAATTAATCCGATTCTCTTGCATAAATTAATAAACACTCACGTGACCCCAGCCAATAAACCAAGACAGTCAAATAGAATGTGGCACTCGAATATGGTGAAATAATGTAGAATTTATTAGGGTAATCCAAACAACACCAGCACAAATGTTTAGGTGCTGAGCATGGACTTTCATCAGTGTGCAAAGGGTGGTTTACAGCAGCCCAAGGAGAGCAAGTGCCAATGACAAGCTGCAGCATCCACCGCTGAGAAATGTGAGCGCCACAGTGTTTTACACAGGCACAGTGTTTTACATAAAGTGATGGAAAAATTGCAAATCCAGCATCCATTCAGTAAGATTAAAAATTGGCTTTAATAAAGATGAATAAAATCAATAAAAAAAACATGATTACAGCCAGTAAAGACAAATTGTCCGTCAACGCGTTTCAAACAGATGATTAAGAACACATCTGTGTGAAACGCGTCGACGGGCAATTTGTCTTTACTGGCTGTAATCAAGTTTTTTCATTGATTGTATTCATTTTTATTAAAGCCAATTCTTTATCTTACTGAGTGGATGCCGGATTTCCAATTTTTCCATGGCTTCAAGTTTCCACCTGGATGCCGGTTCATGCTTCCAAGCACCGCACCCATATTCAATTGTCTGGTGAGCTGTATGAACTTTCGTTTGTGTACAGTGTTTTACATATATCGGATACTTTTATGTAACCCTACAAAGAAGCCACTTTTGAAATAGTGGTGTTGTAGCAAAGTTTGCTGACGATCTGTAGGAAATGCCTGACCGGCCTTATGTCACCGTTCTTCTACAATCAATCAGCCAAATATGTAGCGGACCCTTTGTTCTATCAGTCGGTAATTGTATCAGTACCAAGACTCCAGCAATGATAGAAGGTGTCTACATTGATAGGTACTACACTGTGTGCAGACTTATTAGGCAAATGAGTATTTTGATCACATGTTAATTTTTATACATGTTGTCCTACTCCAAGCTGTATAGGCTTGAGAGCCAACTACCAATTAAGTAAATCAGGTGATGTGCATCTCTGTAATGAGGAGGGGTGCAGTGTAATGACATCAACACCCTATATAAGGGGTGCATACATATTAGGCAACTTCCTTTCCTTTGGCAAAATGGGTCAGAAGAGAGATTTGACGGGCTCTGAAAAGTCCAAAATTGTGAGATGTCTTGCAGAGGGATGCAGCAGACTTGAAATTGCCAAACCTTTGAAGCATGATCACTGAACAATCAAGCGTTTCATGGCAAATAGCCAACAGGGTCGCAAGAAGCGTGTTGAGCAAAAGAGGTGCAAAATAGCTGCCCATGAATTGAAGAAAATCAAGCGTGAAGCTGCCAAGATGCCATTTGCCACCAGTTTGGCCATATTTCAGAGCTTCAACATTACTGGAGTATCAAAAAGCACAAGGTGTGCCATACTCAGGGACATGGCCAAGGTAAGGAAGGCTGAAAAACAACCACCTTTGAACAAGAAACATAAGATAAAACATCAAGACTGGGCCAAGAAATATCTTAAGACTGATTTTTCAAAGGTCTTATGGACTGATGAAATGAGAGTGACTCTTGATGGGCCAGATGGATGGGCCACAGGCTGGATCAGTAAAGGGCAGAGAGCTCCACTCCGACTCAGACGCCAGCAAGGTGGAGGTGGGGTAGTGGTATGCGCTGGTATCATCAAACATGAACTTGTGAGACGTTTTCGGGTTGAGGATGGAGTGAAGCTCAACTCCCAGACCTACTGCCAGTTTCTGGAAGACAACTTCTTCAAGCAGTGGTACAGGAAGAAGTCAGTATCGTTAAAAAAAACCATGATTTTCATGCAGGACAATGCTCCATCACATGCATCCAACTACTCCACAGCGTGGCTGGCCAGTAAAGGTCTAAAAGATGAAAAAATAATGACATGGCCCCCTTGTTCACCTGATCTGAACCCCTAGAGAACCTGTGGTCCCTCATAAAATGTAAGATCTACAGGGAAGGAAAACAGTGCACCTCTCGGAACAGTGTCTGGGAGGCTGTGGTGGCTGCTGCACGCAATGTTGATCATAAACAAATCAAGCAACTGACAGAATCTATGGATGTATGGATGGTGGACTGTTGAGTGTCATCATAAAGAAAGGTGGCTATATTGGTCACTAATTTTTTGGGGTTTTGTTTTTGCATGTCAGAAATGATTATTTCTAAATTTTGTGCAGTTATATTGGTTTACCTGGTGAAAATAGACAAGTGAGATGGGAATATATTTGATTTTTATTAAGTTGCCTAATAATTCTGCACAGTAATAGTTACCTGCACAAACAGATATCCTCCTAAGATAGCCAAATCTATGAAAAAAAACACTCCGACTTCCAAAAATATTAAGCTTTGATATTTATAAGTCTTTTGGGATGATTGAGAACATAGTTGTTGATCAACAAATCCGCTAAAATACAATTTGCCTAATAATTCTGCACCCAGTGTATATAAAGTGAATAAGTGCTGTCTGGGGATCCTATACTTGAGGATTCCATTACTAAACACTGCAGGACTTCTTCTCCGCATCCCATACGGCGCATGTTATCAGCCCACATAACTGTGTGAAAGGATAAATATTTCATGCCCCAATATAATCCGGGACTTTCTGCCTGTGGGGTATACAAGGAAATTCAATAGGATTTATAATGTAATGTGACCTACATTGAAGGTAATGTTACTTGGTATAACTATGTGACAGTGCCTGAGCTCGCCCCGGCATGCTGAACCGCACCTGCTGATTGCTCCTGTGACCAAAAGTACCCCTGCTCATCCAAATGCCAAAATCTCAGTAGAGAGTAGCCCAGGTCAATAGCTCCCGGATCGCAACTGACATAAAGGGAAGTTATCATTAGAAAACTACTTGTGGTTTAAATGTTTAAAAAGGTTTTTGTGTAAAATATTTTTTTGTTTTTGTTTTTTGGCAAACCACCTGAAAAAGCTCTCAGAAAATGTATAAAAGCATGAATATATGCATTTCTATGTAAAAATGACTTGATGTTCATATCTTCTGTCTTTTGAGCATCTTAAAAGATGCTAAGCAGTTACAAAGAAGTAATCTTGCCATTCATTTTTCCTCTTAGAAGATACTATATACAATACTTTACAATACACGTCAATACAAAGGCTCAAAAGATGCTTGGATGCCTTTTCAAGTGTTTTCTCGGCATCTGCATCAAGAACCACTAATAATTTCCACATTATTCAATTGAGTTTAAAAAAAAACAACCCTGAAAATATGAGTGAAAATGATGCCTTAGGGTACTTTCACACTTGCGTTCAGCACAGTCCATCACTATGGAGAATAGCGCAGTCCGTTAACGCACTGCGCTATTCTCCATAGACTTGTATGGACGACGCACTGTAGCGCAAGTGTCAGCGTTGCATCCGCTGGAGCGTCGTTATTTTGACACTGCGCCGGGCGGGAGGAACGCAGCATGTAACATTTTTTTGAGCAGCGCAATCCGTTGCTCTCTCTGGCTCCCTGCACCCGTAACCAAGGTAAATATCGGGTAACCAAGCAAAGTGCTTTGCCGATATTTTCCCTCGCTACATGTGCAAGGAGCCCGACACTTCCCGGCTTGGCTCCGCCCCCTCCCGCATTCCACTTCGCATGTATGTACACACACACACACACACACATACATAAACATACACGCACACTCACCTGTCCTCAGCGCCATGGCCCGCTCGGCTCCACCCACTCCGCACTCCGCCCCCACACACATTCTCAGCAGCCGAACGATCAGCTGAGCTCCCGGCAGCCGGCATGTGAGAGCGCTCAGCTGATCGACCAGCCGTCGGCATGTGAGAGCGCTCAGCTGAGCGCCCGGCCGCCGGCATGTGAGAGCGCTCAGCTGATCGACCGGCCGCCGGCATGTGAGAGCGCTCAGCTGAGCACCCGGCCGCTGACATGTGAGAGCGCTCAGCTGAGCGCCTGGCAGCCGACTATTGAGAGCGATCAGCTGATCGTTCACAATAGTCTGCTGCCGGTAAAACTGTAGAGAAGAAAAGAAGAAGAAAAGAAAAAAAAAAAAGCTTTCCGTTGTTTTGTACGATCCGTAGCATCCGTTTGCCACTATATGCAACGCATCCGTTGCATCCGTCACACAACGCAATGCTACGGAAGCCGTCCAATGCAAGTGTGAAAGTAGCCTTAGAAACCATGGGAAAATACTCCAAAAACCACTGTTGGCCAAAGACGAAGAAAAAGTGCTCAGGAAATGACCAATAAAAATAAGCATCTTCCTTTAGAAATATTTGTTGACCCGCCTCAAAAAGACTTTACGTGCACACACGTCTAGGAAATCCACAGCAGGGTAGAAGCACAGAAAGCGTGTTTATTAAAAGGGATTTGTATAGTTCTACAGTACATTAAAAATGCTATACTTATAGACGTTGGCCACAGCAGATCCATCAAAATTTTAGTGGCCATGATCTAGTATAGATATCCATCCATTTATTAGAATAGGGGGTAAATCTGTAGCACTATAGAAATGATGGACCTGCTGTGTTCCAGTAGCACCGCCAGCGGCAGTAACGTCTGATTAACGACGGTGTCGGTGTCGCACCACCATCAGAAGTTGATGGCCTATCCAATGCCATTAATAAAAAAGTAGTGACCAACTCCTTTAAATATATGATCCAGACAAAGTTCGAAAACTGATGTCTGAGGCATGGGGGCTACGTCACACATGCTATACTTATCTGTCCATGGTGCCCCTTTCTAGTGTTGCATAGTGCTCGGGGAAGTTATCATCGTACTGCATCATGCCTCTTCCCTCATATTACTATGGCATCAATAAGTAGTGAAATAAATATCACTTGCTCTAAGAAGTTGTCTTTTTATACTTGTATGGAGTGGTTGCACAGGAAGAGGGAATCTATGCCTTTTGCAGTCCAAATGATCTGGTGAGAGCCAACCCATCACAACACCAATTGCTATTTCTGCATGCTGCCCTCCATTAGGAAGGAAGTTTCAATGAAGAAGTGGACTTTACGGTATCCAAACATTCCAAGTGCAATACTCCCACTAGCACATACAGAAGAACTGATGGTTCCAACAGCACCAGAACCACTTTAAGTCAAGTCAAGTGAGGAAGAAGAAGGCAATTGGTGTCATTAAGTATCTTCCTTTCATGACCCAGATGTTCTGTCAGCAACCTCAACTGAACCACAACTTATAACACAAAGTGAACTGAACAATCTTGTGTTAGAGATTTGGATCTGTCTCAGAATAAGGTTGAGCTCTTAGGTTCCAGGCTACAGCAGTGAAATCTAGTGGGAGAAGTTCGGTTTTCTTTTTTCCACAACCGTTATAAAGATCTTGTCCAATTCTTCTTCATGGAGGGCAATCTTGTGGCATTCAACGACATCAACAGTTTAATGGAAGCTCTGGAGATAAGTTATAATCCAGAGAAATGGAGGATCTTCACCTATTCATCCCAAACAACTATAAAAGCCATCTTGCGGCATAATGGCAATGTGCTACCTTCAATTCCAGTTTGTTATGCCGTCCACATGAAGGAAACGTATGGCAACATGAGACAGTTGTTGAGGTGCCTGAACTACAGTATTACCAACATTTGTGGCACCTCTGTGGTGAATTAAAGGTGGTCTTACTTGGTGTCCAGGGTGGGATAATCATGCAGGAGAATACCACTACAATAAAAGAGACTGGCCTCTCCAACAGTCTTTTCAGCCAAGGAGTAAAAATGTTCTGCATCCAGCACTTGTTGACCCATGTAAGATTTTGTTACCACCATTGCATATCAAGTTGGGCCTAATGAAGACCTTTTTAAAGGCAGTGGATAAAAATGCTAAAGTATTCAAGTATCTCATTGATATGTTTCCAAGTTTCAGTGAAGGAAAGAAAAGGAAGGAGTCTTTATTGGACCTCAGACTCATAAGCTTTTTCTTCAAGGTGAGGAGTTTTTCCTTCTGTTGCAGGGCAATGTAAAGTCTCATGGGTAGCATTCACATTAGTGATAGCTAATTTGAGGGGGAAATTCAAGAGCAGATAGCCACTATAATAATAATAATAATTGTTATTTCTATAGCGCCAGCAACGCTTTACAAATCAGGAGGAACATATACAAACAAGCAACAGTTATAGAAAATACAATATTTAGAGGGAAAAAAAGACAACCCTGCTCGTGAGAGCTTATAATCTACAATGAGATATGGGGGGGGGCAAGGTACAAGTGCTTATTTACAATGACAATCCAGCCATCTCAAGGAAATGGGGGATAGATAATGCCTTCCTGGACCAATTGGCGTGAACCTTGAGATGCATTTGGGTGCCATGGAGTTTGACGTGGGGTTATGTTGTGAGAAGTTGTAGAGAGACTGTGTAGATTGGATTGGATTAGGGAGTGTGATAGGACGCCCTAAAAAGATGCATTTTTAGGGTGCGTCTGAAGCTGAGTAAGTTGTGATTCGTCCTAACTTCTTGCGGTAGAGCGTTCCAGAGGATTGGTGCAGCTCGGAAGAAGTCTTGGATCTGGGAGTGGGAGATTCGAATACTGAAATGGATTAATAGCATCTCAATTAATTTTAATGGGGAAATGTAATTTGACATAAGAGCAAATTGAGTTAAGAGCTCGGTCACAGAGCTAATTGAACTCGTAAGTCAAGGTATTACTGTATATTATTGGAGCACCTTTTAGCCACAAATAAATTTAGTTCCTGAGTCTCACATTTCTTGATCAGTATGCGAGTCTAGTCCATGGAATTACTTTAAGACTTATGTCTGGTGTGAAATTTGGCAAGTAACAAGCTATGACCTTAGTTCACTTTAGGTTGGTGGAGAGATATTATAGCACAGCAATTATCTCTGCTCACCACACGCCCTGAGAGTAGACTGGACGACATCTGATGTCATTATCTGTAGAAACAGTGTTACATGGCCAAGACAACCAAGCACCTGCGTAATTACATCTTCTTCACTATCCACACAAGCTTAAATATCCATCTTCCCTCCCTGTGTGTATCTCGTAACAAACACGGCTTATCATCCTACTATGGGTAAATCAACCTTGGACTTAACACACAACACCATATTTGGATTCATATCAGACAGATCCCAAAAATAGAAATAATTCAATATAATGCTCTGCATGTTGATGTAGATGTATAGTAGCACCCCACCAAACTATGTGAACCAGCATCCAGGGGCTTGCCGGTACTTGATACTGATGGCCTGTTCTTGGGATAGGTCATTAATATCAGATAGGTGGGAATGTGATCAACTGTTCTCGGTTCCACCGCTGGCCATATGTGCTCAGTTGCGGAGTGGAACTACACAGCTCTGTCAACTGTATAGTGGCCATGGCCAGGTACTGCAGATCCACCATTATTCACTTGAATAATTGTGAAGCTTTAGTACCCCACTGTGGCCACTATTCAGTTGATTGAGATGTGTAGTTCCACTCTGCGACTGGGCAGCACTGAGAGCAGCAGATGACCATCATGGGTCATCGGGAGTCGCACCCTCACCGATATGATATTCATGGCATCCTAAGGAAAGGTCTCCATATAGAGGACCCCTTTAAGAATTGCACGAAAAGTGCTAGTTTCCTTTGTCACACAATACATGCACTGTACTATTAATACAGAAATTTAAATCTGTATGGAAAACAAATTGTCAAAATCCATTACAAGCCCCAATTATTGCAGATTTTGCAGCACATTATCTGGAGAGGCATCATCATTATTTGGCTAAGAATAGCAGCAATGGATTTATCTGCAGAGTCTTGCAGATTTGCATGCAAACATTTTTAAATTTTTAGATACAAGTTTGCTACATGTGAACATATCCTTTGGGCACATTCATACGGGGTTGATATGCTGTATATTTTCATACTAATTTTAAATCTCATGGGGATGCATCTTTACAGTATTTAAACTAGTTTACACATAAGATAAAATTAAAATGAAATAGCCATTTCACCCATAACAAAGAAACGTCGGCTAGTCACTGAAATGAACTATCTGATTCAACTGGCGACTGAGCAACAAAAGTTCATGATCAAACGTTGGGGAACTCGGAGTTATCCTTCAAGGGTCTGGAACCTACCGCTCACCTCGGTACAGGCTTAGAAGAGCCAGGGACTAGACGGCCATCGGGGTAGAGTACCTTGGACAGGTCAAAGGAAGTCTAGTGACTAGAAGCTGTCCAGAGCAGTTGAAAGGACCAGCCGAAGAGTAAGAAAGGGGTAGGAAGAGGCATATGCCCGGCAGCTGGAGGACTAGGCCCCAGATAGCGGGACAGGTTAAAGGCCCAGTCACACTAAACAACTTACCAGCGATCCCAACAACGATCCAACCTGATAGGAATCGCTGGTAAGTTGCTAGGAGGTTGCTGGTGAGATGTCTCACTGCGACGCTCCAGCGATCCCACCAGCAACCTGACCTGGCAGGGATCGCTGGAGCGTGGCTACACGAGTTGCTGGTGAGCTCACTAGCAACCAGTGACCAGCCCCCAGCCAGCAGCACCGCGTGGAAGCGATGCTGCGCTTGGTAACTAAGGTATCCGACCCGATATTTACCTTGGTTACCAGCGCACACCGCTTAGCGTTGGATCCCTGCTCTCCTAGCTACAGTACACATGGGGTTAATTACCCGATGTGTACTGCAGCTACACGTGCAGAGAGCAGGGAGCCGCGCACACTGCTTAGCGCTGGTTCCTTGCTCTCCTAGCTACAGTACACGTGGGGTTAATTACCCGATGTGTACTGCAGCTACATGTGCACAGAGCAGGAGCCGGCACTGAGAGTGTGAGAGCGGCGGATGCTGGTAACGAAGGTAAATATCGGGTAACCAAGGTAAGGGCTTCTTGGTTACCCAATGTTTACTGTGGTTACCAGAGTCCGCAGAAGCCGGCTCCTGCTCCCTGCACATTCAGTTGTTGCTCTGTCGCTGTCACACACAGCGATGTGTGCTTCACAGTGGGAGAGCAACAACTAAAAAATGGTCCAGGACATTCAGCAACAACCAACGACCTCACAGCAGGGGCCAGGTCATTGCTGGATGTCACACACAGCAACATCACTAGCAACATCGCTGCTACGTCACAAAAGTTGTTCGTTAGCAGCGATGTTGCTAGCGATGTTGCTAGCGATGTTGTTTAGTGTGACTGGGCCTTAAGACTGAGTTCCTGGGAAGACACCAGCAACAGAACCATATAAGTGTGGCCATGTCTGTCGTGAAGGTGGAAGATTTGATAAATCGTTTACTGTTGTTTTGCCAAGAGTTCTCCAGTGTCCTTTGTCTCTCTACTACGTCTACAATGGTGACCAGCTGCAGGGTGGAGGATGCTGCACTGAAGAAGACAGTAAAGGGGGCTTTACACGCTGCGATATCGGTAACGATATATCGTCGGGGTCACGTCAGTAGTGACCCACATCCGGCGCCGTTACCGACATCGCAGCGTGTGACACAAATGAGCGACGATCAACGAGCGCAAAAACGTGAAAAATCGTTGCTCGTTGACACATCGCTCATTTCCTTAATATCACTGCTGCGACAGGTACGATGTTGTTTCTTGTTCCTGCAGCAGCACACATCACTATGTGTGACACCGCAGGAGCGACGAACATCTCCTTACCTGCCTCCACCGGCAATGCGGAAGGAAGGAAGTTGGGTGGGATGTTCCGCTCATCTCCGCCCTTCCGCTTCTATTGGCCGGCCGCTCAGTGACGCTGCAGTGACGTCGCTATGACGCTGAACGCATCTCCCCCTTGAAGGAGGGTTTGTTCGGCGGTCACAGCGACATCGCTGCACAGGTATGTGCGTGTGACGCTGCCGTAGCGATAATGTTTGCTAAGGCAGCGATCACCACATATCGCGGCAACGACGGGGGCGGGTGCTATCGGTTGCGACATCGCTAGCAATGGCTAGCGATGTCGCAACGTGTCAAGCACCCTTAAGTGTTGCAGAACTCACCCGAAGTAGTCTACAAGCACTGGCCCTCTCTGGCAAAGGAGTACGGAGACCGGCGTCCGCACCTTCCTTCAATAACACTGTTATGCCGGTGTCACACGGGACGCATGAGCGATTGCACCCGCCCCCGTCGTTTGTGCGTCACGGGCAATTCCTTGCCTGTGGCACACAAAGTCGGTAACCGCCGTCACACGTACTTACCTCCCGGACGACCTCGCTGTGGGCGGCGAACATCCTCTTCCTGAAGGGGGAGGGACGTTCGGCGTCACAGAGACGTCATACAGCTGCCGGCCAATAGAAGCGGAGGGGAGGAGATGAGCGGGACATAACATCCCGCCCACCTCCTTCCTTCCGCATTGCCGGCGAGATGCAGGTAAGCTGTGTTCGTCGTTCCCGAGGTTTCACACGGAGCGATGTGTGCTGCCTCGGGAACGATTAACAACCAGAGCACAGAAGGAGGGCCGACATTTTGAAAATGAACGATGTGTCAACGAGCAACGATAAGGTGAGTATTTTTGTTCATTCACAGTCGTTCGGAGGTGTCACACGGTACGACATCTCTAACGATGCCGGATGTGCGTCACGAATTCCGTGACACCGCCGACATATCGCACGATATATCATACCGTGTGACGCCGGCATTAGGCTGAGTTCACATGTCCTGTAAACATGCGTTAGGACAGACCCTGCAGAGATCCATTGGCAAAATTATTTCTGCCTGATCTGATTTGTTATTAGTAGTATGCAGGAAAGACGGGTATCATGCCGCGCTTATCATCAAGGTCCAGGAGGCAGATAGGGTTAATCCATGTCTTCTTATTTAACAGGAGAAGATACAGGTCAACACGTTTCAAGGAACTCAGCCCTCTTCCTCAGGACATATATCAAGTGACAGATTATCCTGTCATTTGATATATGTCCTGCGGAAGAGGGCTGAGTCCCTTGAAACGTGTTGACTTGTATATTCTCCTGTTAAATAAAAAGACATACATTAACCCTAACAGGAGAAGATACAAGTCAACACGTTTCAAGGGACTCAGCCCTCTTCCGCAGGACATATATCAAATGACAGGATAATCTGTCATTTGATATATGTCCTGAGGAAGAGGGCTGAGTCCCTTGAAACGTGTTGACCTGTATCTTCTCCTGTTAAATAAGAAGACATGGATTAACCCTATCTGCCTCCTGGACCTTGATGATAAGCGCGGCATGATACCCGTCTTTCCTGCATACTACTAATACCGATTTCTTCGGGCCTGCAACTGGTTCACCCTGTGACTACTCTAATATAGGAGTTGTGACTGGAACAACCCCTATAGGTGAGTTTTCCATTAACCCCTCTTATGCTGTTTACCAGTTAAGACTCTATTTGCGCATTTTGTCCACAGTCTCCATTTCGGATCTGATTTGTTAACATTGGAGTCTATGGAGGACGGATCCGTTAACAGAATCCTATTTATCTTCGATTTGGAACGGATCCTGTAAAAAAAAACAAAAAACGGATCCATTACAAATGCAAGAAAAACGGATGACTAAATAGCAGTCCGTTAACATATCTGTCCTCCATAGACTCCCATGTTAACAAAACGGATCAGGCAGAAATCCGTCATTTAATAACGAACAAAAAAAGTTGTGTTTGCACAACTTTTTTTGCAAAGAGATCTCTGGAGGATCGATTCTAACAGATGATTACTGGACATGTGAACTCAGTCTTAGATTGTTAGGGCCCGATAAGCAGCAGTGGATGCATCATAGGCTAAATCTAATATTAGCCAATGTAGTCTGGGATGTGTTTGCGGCCATCAATAAATGATTGTCCATCAGATTATTTTTATCTAATGGGTGATTTAAAGGGAACCCTTCAGTTGATTCCTGTAGCCAAAACCATGGACATCACGATTGCCACTGGGTATATTTTTATGGCCAGGAGCAGCTCTGGACTAGTCTCGTCTCATGCTATGGTCCCTGACCTCACATAGTGGGACACAAGTCGATCACTTGGAGCGGTGCTGTGAAGAGCCGGCCAGGGGTGGATCCAGACAGACAGTAAGAATGGTCTAAAGACACTTCAATGACTTATTGGTTGAAGTACAAAGTATGTCTGTAGGAAATTTACACTAATCCAACAAAGCTTTAGTAAAATCAAGCCTGATGTATAAAATCTGACTCCCGAAACGTGCAGGTGTTGTTCGTACAGACTACTGTTAAGCTTTTAACTCTTTGCTTGAATGTACTTTTCTTGAAAATGTTACATAAGATATATGAGGGCTAATAAATGTTTGCAAAGTTGTGAAAGTGCTAATATTGTGAGTCATTGCAGCAGATGAGTACATATCACCGGTCTGTGGCTGACCTTTTTATTAATGAAAACAGTGGGACGATGATTTTACTAAGTGACATAAAAAAAGGAAACATCCTGAAAAGTGTCCATAAAGCAAAAGTCAGGTCCAAATTTCCAGGTTGTGAGATTCTGGCATGTAGAATAGCATTCTGCACCCCTAAACAGTCCCCCTGACAAAGCACGAAATCTCCAGTGTGGATCTTGCACTTTTAACTAAAACAGCGCTGCCCTATTATGTACAAAGCAATAATCGATCAGTAACAGCTATAATTATGCTATTGATCAGTATCTGCTATGTATATATGTAAGGAAGTGGACTGGGTGCTCTCGTTCCTTCCCATGAAGACACCATTTATTGTGTTATCATGGTATGTAATGTAAATTGTGTCTTTCGTAGATATTGCGTGTGATCTGTGGATTGTTATTGTAATGTAAGATGTATTGAGATGTGTTCCTGTATAATGCAACTTGTGATATGTGGTAAATTTAATGTGTCATGTATAATATATAGTTGCATTTATGTGGTTATAGGACAATAGGGTAAGAGATAGTTAAGTGTACCGCCCCCGTGTCAGCGGCCGAGCCGCTCGGATCCGGACCTGCGGTGGCTCGAGGGGTCTCCAGGGCCCGGGGGGCGTCGTGCAGACACTCGAATTTTAAAGGGGGGATTTGAACAGGGGGGTTAGAAGTTTGTGACACCACCCACGGTGCGTGGTAAGCGGGAGTACCACCGCTGCTGTTGGGAGCGCCCAGTGGCGGTGGTATGGCAGCAAGGTATTTAACCCATCCGTGGGTAGGGGGTTTGTCCCGGGGCCCGGTGATGGTAGTAAAGGGGTGCTGTTGGGGAGGAAAGGTTTTTCTGCGTACTCACTCAGTCCAAGAATGCTGACACCGACAACTTGTAAACCAGAATTCTGAGCACCGCTGCGGCAGGGAGGGAGCACGCGTGGATCCGTGCCCCTTGGTGTTGCTTGTTAGCCTGTGACCTTTTTCGTGGCACTTTCTTCACTATTTGGACCCTGTAGTGTGGAACTAGTCGGGTCCCGCTCACCCATATGGCTAATGGAGTGAGCTTGCTCTCAGGGTTCACGCTTGGGATTTTCTGGACTATGTATTGGGAAAGTCCTATCCCCTCGTTGCGCTAGTACCCCGATTATGGAGCAGGTGGAGAATGAATCTTGAAAACTTCACCCTCGTCGAGTAAATTACCAGGATGCGTGAAGCTACTTCCTGGCCTAGGGTCCACGTACCCCATCGTGCCCTGGCCCCTGCCCGGAGATGGCTCAAGGCCGCTGGCTGCCCTCCTTGGCAGATCCGTGCCCCTTGACACGATTCCCTGCGACCGGGGTTGCAGCTCCCACCAGGCCCAGACCAACATCTGCCACCTAGTATTTACAGGGAGCCCTGCTCCTGACCTCCTCTCTCCTTCGACTCCAACACTCTACTTTTGCGACCTCTCCTCTCAAGAGTCACCACACACTCTCCTGTCCCTAAAGGCCACGTCACACTAAGCAACATCGCTAGCAACATCGCTGCTAAGGAACGATTTTTGTGACGTAGCAGCGATGTTGTTAGTGATGTCGCTGTGTGTGACATCCAGCAACAACCTGGCCCCTGCTGTGATGTCGCTGGTTATTGCTGAATGTCCTGGACCATTTTTTAGTTGTTGCTCTCCCGCTGTGAAGCACACATCGCTGTGTGTGACAGCGAGAGAGCAACAACTGAATGTGCAGGCAGCAGGAGCCGGCTTCTACGGACGCTGGTAACCACGGTAAACATTGGGTAACCAAGAAGCCCTTACCTTGGTTACCCGATATTTACCTTCGTTACCAGCGTCCGCCGCTCTCACGCTGTCAGTGCCGGCTCCCTGCTCTCTCCACACGTAGCCAGACTACATATCGGGTAATTAACCCGATGTGTACTGTGGCTAGGAGTGCAGGGAACAGGCAGCCGGCACTGGCAGTGTGAAAGCGGCGGACGCTGGTAACGAAGGTAAATATCGGGTAACCAAGGTAAGGGCTTCTTGGTTACCCGATGTTTACCGTGGTTACCAGCGTCCGCAGAAGCCCGTTCCCTGCTGCCTGCACACGTAGCAGAGTACACATCGGGTAATTAACCCGATGTGTACTGTGGCTAGGTGTGCAGAGAGCCAGCGCTAAGAGGTGTGTGCTGGTAACCAAGGTAAATATCGGGTTGGTTACCCGATATTTACCTTAGTTACCAAGCGCAGCATGCTTCCACGCGTCGCTGCTGGCTGGGGTCTGGTCACTGGTTGCTGGTGAGATCTGCCTGTGTGACAGCTCACCAGCAACCGTGTAGCGACGCCCCAGCGATCCCTGCCAGGTCAGGTTGCTGGTGGGATTTCTGGAGCGTCGCTTAGTGTGACATCTCACCAGCGACCTCCGAGCAACTTACCAGCGATCCCTATCAGGTTGTATCGTTGTTGGGATCGCTGGTAAGTTGTTTAGTGTGACTGGGCCTTAACACCTCTGACTCCTCTCCCTTACCAACCCCCCAAGTAGGTGGCCCTATTCCCTTCAGGCCCCCCAATGGTGTGTCTGGTGGGTGTGGTGCAGAGTGTTCCTAGGGTTTTGACTGGCTCTGCTCTTAGCAACACCGAAGGCCAGGGATCCGTAACCAACGAGGATTTGGATACTGTGCAGAAGGGCAGATTGCACAATATCCTGTGATGACCTGATAGTCCAGGGCGTCACATAAGCGTCGGGCCTAGCCCATAATGGGAGGACTTACTTGAAAGGGAAAGAGACAGTTCCTCCTAGACAGTTAGTGAAGACTCAGTGCCTTACAGTAACAGACATATAGTCTGTAGAATGTTAAGGCTGCATGAAGTAGGTGATCTGTGGTAGGAGGAAAGGAGACCCTACAGGAGATAGCGTGATCCTGAAGTATTAACCAAGACAAGAAATGCGAGACAACGTTGAGACTAGAGACCGAAGTGGCGCCAGGCAGAAGGGTCCATAAGATGGGACTCTAGCAGTAAGACCCAAGCCTAAAAGGTAATGGGCGAAGACAAGTAAAGGACTATTGTTTGAAATGAACTTGTGGGCTTCTTGGGGAAATGAGTGGCCATGTGGTCTTGGTAATCCAAGTCCAGCGGCAACATGCAGACTGCATGGGTGAATGGCCCACACTACACATGTCCACACACAGAGCCAAGACCAGCTCTTTCCTGTAGCGTTCCGAGGCATCTGTAGTCAATCTCTCACCTGCAACTCCTGTCCTGAGGTACTCTATACATATATAGTGCTATTTTAGTTAAAACCCGAAAGTTCTGACCTTAAAGTTGGATCCAACTTAAGGGTACTTCTGGGCATTTTTGAATGAAAGTTAATTAGTGAAATCCCCCACCTCTGGCTGCCCAATGTTTTGTTTTGTTTTTTTTTTATAAAAAGGGCATCCTCAAGAAAGTGGTATAGGATCCTTAATCAGAGTTCTCTTCAATTTTGCCTTTCAGTTCTGGTGGGCAGTTTTCAATCATAGCTGTCCTCAAGTATGTGTCCAAATGTCTCCCTGTGCAATCATCTTCACATACATGTATGACAAAGAAAGGAACCTTTTTGGGGAGTGTTGTAGTAGTTATGCAGCAAGAGTTATAATCATACATAATACATTATATGAAATGCTCTGTAACTGCATAGATTTGACATTCATGAAAGGAAATTAGAGTTCAGGCAAAAGCACATACATAAAACCTGTAAGTAAGCACACAGTCTTTATGTGTATAAAATATTGAGTTATAATATAGCATTTTATGAAATTAGTATCTTTCAGTAAGGATGCAGTTAATCAATGGAATACAAAAATGTATATGCAATATGGTATCTTCCAGCACTTAATTACAGAAATTACAAAGGAGTAAATGCAGTCTGGTATATTTCAGCACAGCAACGATTAATAACAGCAATACATGCAAGGAAATGGTTACCCGCAGGATAGCAGTGAAGTCTAAAAAAAAAGCTGGATACTCGCTTGAAGAGGTACATTACTTTTATTGCAGAGGACAGATTTATAAAGCAACAAAATATTTGCAAACATTTCGCAACTTTGTGGAGTGGTAGATGTGGACAACACCTACTTAGATGGACTGAGTTTGGAAATAACACAGGTTGTATCATTAAAGTCCTGAGTAGGTGTGTAAATGATAGACACCTGGCTGAAGCAGGGCCAAGCAAAGTAGAAGAAAACTCCTGACAAACTTGAAGAAACTGTGGACAATGCTACTTAATACCGAAGCATCTGACCTTTGACTGTGCTGGCCTAGGGTGATAATGACAGAGTTACTGGACTACCTGAGAAACCCTAGGCTGAAGCCAGAACAGGTGAATAACACATAGTCAGCATTATTTTTTTCAGCCTTTTTTGTACAGTAGCTCTTCTTTGAGATCTAACCAGACGGCTAGCCATAACTCCCTACATATATCATTGCAGGAGAGGTGGTTACTGAGGAACTAATATGGTGAACGTTTTAGGTGATATGAGGGAATGTACAAACTCACATGTGGAGTGAGGAGCGGCACCAAATTTTTACCCATTAAGGAGCTGAGCGGGTTAAAAATGATAAATGCCACAGGGGAATATTGGTCACAGTCCGATAAGAATGGTGAAGACACAGTAGGTGTAAGTAGATACCTTTATTCAAAGTTTTCAGAAGCACAAACCGGTTTTCGGCTCCGGACCAGAGCCTTCGTCACGTGAATATATGTAGTCACCTGATGAAGGCTTTAGCACACATGACCTTGTCCCCCAGTGTATTTCCTTGGACCATTTTTGGTTGGTATTAACCACTGCATACTAAGAAAACCGCACAACTTTTTCGATTTCGTGATACTCTGTCCTGGCTATCTACACATCACAAGTTGATGCTTGTCACTTACTCAGATCATTAAACTAAACCTGTCAGGTGCAGTATGCACCAAGAACCACGAGCAGTTCTAGGTGCATAATGCTAATCCCTGCCTAACCGTCCCTGTATACACTAGCATAGATAAAGAGATCTTTAGAAAAAGTATTTCTAAAGATCCTTTATGATATGCTAATGAGCACAGGGACTAGTTGCAAGGGCCTGATTTTCTCCTGACTAGTCCACCCTCTTAGCATGAGTGTGCTAACAAGGTATGCAATACTCATTGCCCAGTGTCATCACCGGTGACGCAACGACCTGTGTCCATTGTCCCCACCTCAGATGCCAAGCTTAGGGTCAGTGCGCATGACCAGAATGCCCGGCACTGTGTACACGTCATGGCTTCAGAGAGGTCAAGTGCACAAGACCGAAAGTCCGGGCATTCTTATCATGCGCACTGACTCTAAGCCTGGCGTCAGAGTGACAAAGAATACAGGTACGCGCATCACCGCTGATGACGCTGGGCAATGGACATTGAATATTATGTACGCACAAGCGTGCTAACATGCTAAGAGGGCAGACTAGTCGGAGTGGAGTAACACCCTTTTGATTAGTCCCTGCATTCATTAGCTTATCATAAAGGAAATACTTTTTATAAAGATAATATTATTATTATTATTATAAAGATCTCTTTGTGTATGCTACTAGCTACTGGGACAGTTAAGCAGGGATTAGTAATATCCACCCAGATGTGCTCATGATTCTGGGTGAATATTGGACCTGACAGGTTCCCTTTACGCATGTCACTTGCCCATTCTGCCAAAGCAAATTCTTGCATCCTAAATGGCATAATGATGTCACAAGAGGTCACAAGACTGATGTGGCTGTCGGTGCCGGGAATGGGCAGCACAGTAGAGTAGCTCAGGCGCAGATGCGGGGTAGCAGCACACTGTACAGAGAAAAGGAGAGTAACCTGCACCTCACTTGCTGACGTCTCCAATGCAATCTTGCGGCTGACACTCTGTGCAACAGCATATGTCGCAGTTTGTGAAACCTCATGGTGCCTAAGTGAGGCATTACATATTTGCTAAGTATATGACACAGATCCTTAGAATGTATGAGAAAAAAAGAAATCATTTCATACAGTAACAAATAAAACAAATATATTAGTTTCTGTATTTGCTAACCATGCTGGCCCTAAGCTTTTACTTATAACTAGTGATGAGCGAGTACTAAAAAGCTCGGGTGCTCGAAGCTCGGGCCGAGCCTCCCAAGATACTCGTGTACTCGGGCCGAGCAACGAGCCCAATGTTATCCTATGGGAGACCCGAGTATTTTTGTGAAATGACCCCCCGGCAGCATGGAGAAACCCTAAAAATGGCACAAAAGTCTCAGAAGAGTGCTCAAATGACATGGCAACAGCATGGGGAAGACCCCTTGAAGCATTTATCACTCAAAAGTCACAGCTGTGAACAATTTTGTCCGCGTTTTACGCCATTTTTACGGACTCACCAGAAAACCTTCCAAAATGACCCCAAAATGACTTTTCATGGCGGAAATGTTAAGGGCACATACCCAATAGTGAGATAGAGCTGGTGTATGTTACTTTTTGAGATTAATACATGAAAGATTTTACGTGAAAACATTGTGTGGCACTCCGATGTCCCTGAGAAGAGACGTACATGAAGGCCTCTTGAGTCTAATGTGCCCATTTTGAGGAAGTGAGTCTTTGTAGTATTTTCCTTTGCCAGGGCAGTCCAAAATTGTGAGGTTCACCAATGCCCCTGCATACAGACGTGCATGAGGGCCTGTAAACCTGAAGTGCCCATTGTAAGGAAGTGGGTCTATTGTAGTATAGCCCTTAGGCAGGGCAGCCAAAAATTGGGAGGCTCCACATTGTCCCTGAATAGAGACGTGCATGATGGCCTGTAAACCTGAAGTGCCCATTGTAAGGAAGTGGGTCTATTTCAGTATAGCCCTTTGCCAGGGCAGCCAAAAATTGGGAGGCTCCACATTGTCCCTGGATAGAGACGTGCATGATGGCCTGTAAACCTGAAGTGCCCATTGTAAGGAAGTGGGTCTATTTCAGTATAGCCCTTTGCCAGGGCAGCCAAAAATTGGGAGGCTCCACATTGTCCCTGGATAGAGACGTGCATGATGGCCTTTAAACCTGAAGTGCCCATTGTAAGGAAGTGGGTCTATTTCAGTATAGACCTTTGCCAGGGCAGCCAAAAATTGGGAGGCTCCACATTGTCCCTGGATAGAGACGTGCATGATGGCCTGTAAACCTGAAGTGCCCATTTTAAGGAAGTGGGTCTATTTCAGTATAGCCCTTTGCCAGGGCAGCCAAAAATTGGGAGGCTCCACATTGTCCCTGGATAGAGACGTGCATGATGGCCTTTAAACCTGAAGTGCCCATTGTAAGGAAGTGGGTCTATTTCAGTATAGCCCTTTGCCAGGGCAGCCAAAAATTGGGAGGCTCCACATTGTCCCTGGATAGAGACGTGCATGATGGCCTGTAAACCTGAGGTGCCCATTGTAAGGAAGTGGGTCTATTTCAGTATAGCCCTTTGCCAGGGCAGCCAAAAATTGGGAGGCTCCACATTGTCCCTGGATAGAGACGTGCATGATGGCCTGTAAACCTGAAGTGCCCATTGTAAGGAAGTGGGTCTATTTCAGTATAGCCCTTTGCCAGGGCAGCCAAAAATTGGGAGGCTCCACATTGTCCCTGGATAGAGACGTGCATGATGGCCTTTAAACCTGAAGTGCCCATTGTAAGGAAGTGGGTCTATTTCAGTATAGCCCTTTGCCAGGGCAGCCAAAAATTGGGAGGCTCCACATTGTCCCTGGATAGAGACGTGCATGATGGCCTTTAAACGTGAAGTGCCCATTGTAAGGAAGTGGGTCTATTGTAGTATAGCCCTTAGGCAGGGCAGCCAAAAATTGGGAGGCTCCACATTGTCCCTGAATAGAGACGTGCATGATGGCCTGTAAACCTGAAGTGCCCATTGTAAGGAAGTGGGTCTATTTCAGTATAGCCCTTTGCCAGGGCAGCCAAAAATTGGGAGGCTCCACATTGTCCCTGGATAGAGACGTGCATGATGGCCTGTAAACCTGAAGTGCCCATTGTAAGGAAGTGGGTCTATTTCAGTATAGCCCTTTGCCAGGGCAGCCAAAAATTGGGAGGCTCCACATTGTCCCTGGATAGAGACGTGCATGATGGCCTTTAAACCTGAAGTGCCCATTGTAAGGAAGTGGGTCTATTTCAGTATAGCCCTTTGCCAGGGCAGCCAAAAATTGGGAGGCTCCACATTGTCCCTGGATAGAGACGTGCATGATGGCCTTTAAACCTGAAGTGCCCATTGTAAGGAAGTGGGTCTATTTCAGTATAGCCCTTTGCCAGGGCAGCCAAAAATTGGGAGGCTCCACATTGTCCCTGGATAGAGACGTGCATGATGGCCTTTAAACGTGAAGTGCCCATTGTAAGGAAGTGGGTCTATTGTAGTATAGCCCTTAGGCAGGGCAGCCAAAAATTGGGAGGCTCCACATTGTCCCTGAATAGAGACGTGCATGATGGCCTGTAAACCTGAAGTGCCCATTGTAAGGAAGTGGGTCTATTTCAGTATAGCCCTTTGCCAGGGCAGCCAAAAATTGGGAGGCTCCACGTTGTCCCTGGGTAGAGACGTGCATGAGGGCCTCAAAACATTAAGTGTCCATTTTAAGGAAGTGGGTGTATTATAGTATAGCCCTTAGGCAGGGCAGCCAAAAATTGGGAGGCTCCACGTTGTCCCTGGGTAGAGACGTGCATGAGGGCCTCAAAACATTAAGTGTCCATTTTAAGGAAGTGGGTGTATTATAGTATAGCCCTTAGGCAGGGCAGCCAAAAATTGGGAGGCTCCACGTTGTCCCTGGGTAGAGACGTGCATGAGGGCCTCAAAACATTAAGTGTCCATTTTAAGGAAGTGGGTGTATTATAGTATAGCCCTTAGGCAGGGCAGCCAAAAATTGGGAGGCTCCACGTTGTCCCTGGGTAGAGACGTGCATGAGGGCCTCAAAACATTAAGTGTCCATTTTAAGGAAGTGGGTGTATTATAGTATAGCCCTTAGGCAGGGCAGCCAAAAATTGGGAGGCTCCACGTTGTCCCTGGGTAGAGACGTGCATGAGGGCCTGTAAACCTGAAGTGCCCATTGGAAGGAAGTGGGTCTATTGTAGTATAGCTCTTAGGCAGGGCAGCCAAAAATTGGGAGGCTCCACGTTGTCCCTGGGTAGAGACGTGCATGAGGGCCTCAAAACATTGTTCCCATTGCAAAGGAGCGGGTCTCCTGTCGTTGTAATGTCCATTCTGCAAAGAATGGGCGAAAAAATTTACCACTGGGGGTATACCTGAAACAAAGGCCTAAGTATTGCAATTTGTAACGGTCATCATCATGGTGGCGCATGAGGAGAAGGAGGAGCAGTCCAGCGATTATCCAAAGTCCAGAAGTGTGTACCCATGGGTGAGTGGAGGTACATGGCAAACTTTAAATTCCGCTCTCATTTGCTGGTGGTGTGGTGAAGTCTGGCCCAATCCAACCCTTGTTCATCTTGATCAGAGTCAGCCTGTCAGCATTTTCAGTTGACAGGCGGGTGCGTTTATCTGTAATGATTCCACCTGCGGCACTAAAAACACGCTCTGACAAAACGCTAGCAGCAGGGCAGGCCAGGACTTCCAAGGCGTAGAGAGCCAATTCATGCCACGTGTCCAGCTTGGATACCCAATAATTGTAAGGCACAGAGGAATGTCGGAGTACAGTTGTTCGATCTGCAAGGTACTCCTTCAGCATCTGGGCAAACTTAGGATTTCTTGTGGCACTACCCCGCACCTCAGGGGCTGTGGTACGTGAGGGGCTGAGAAAACTGTCCCACATCTTAAAGACTGTTCCCCTACCTCTGGCGGATTGGACTTGTGCCTCTCTCGGCTGTACGCCTCGGTTGTCCACTGATTCATGACCTATGCCGCTAGCGTTTTGTGAGGGGAATGCTTTGCCTACTTCCGTGAGTATGGCCTTCCGAAACTGCTGCATTTTGGTTGACCTCTCCTCCACGGGAATAAGAGACAAAAAGTTCTCCTTGTAGCGTGGGTCTAACAGTGTTACCAACCAGTAATGATTGTCGGCCAAGATGTTCTTAACGCGAGGGTCACGAGACAGGCAGCTTACCATAAAGTCAGCCATGTGCGCCAGACTCTTAACAGCCAGGACTTCAGTAGCCTGACCAACAAGATGACTGAACATGCTGTCCTCCTCCTCCTCCTCCTCCTCCTCCTCCTCCTCATCTACCCTGTCCTCTGGCCAGCCACGCTGAACCGAGGATATGACTGGTGTGCATGTCATATCCTCAATTTGGCCGGAGAGTTGCTCCATGTCTTCATCCTCCTCCTCGTCATAGTCCTCCACTGCACGTTGTGATGAGACGAGGCTGGGCTGTGTGTTATCACCCACACCCACTACTGTTTCTTGCTGCAACTCATCGCGCTCCGCCTGCAATGCATCATGTTTGTTTTTCAGCAGAGACCGTTTTAGAAGGCAGAGTAGCGGTATGGTGACGCTAATAATGGCGTCATCACCACTCACCATCTTGGTGGAGTCCTCAAAGTTTTGGAGGATGGTACATAGGTCTGACATCCATCTCCACTCCTCAGGTGTTATGTGTGGAGTTTGACCCATTTCCCGACAGCTTAGGTGATGCAGGTACTCAACAACTGCCCTCTTCTGCTCACATATCCTGACCAACATGTGCAGAGTTGAATTCCAACGCGTGGGGACATCACACACCAGTCTGTGAGCCGGAAGATGCAAACGGCGCTGAAAGCCGGCAAGGCCGGCTGAAGCAGTAGGTGACTTTCGAAAATGTGCAGACAGGCGGCGAACTTTTACCAGCAGATCAGACAGCTCTGGGTATGACTTTATAAACCGCTGAACCACGAGGTTGAGCACATGGGCCACGCATGGAACATGTGTCAGCTGGCCTCGCCTCAAAGCCGCCACCAGGTTCCGGCCATTGTCACACACGACCTTTCCTGGCTTTAGGTTCAGAGGTGTGAGCCAGTGATCTGCCTGCTGTTTCAGAGCTGTCCACAGCTCTTCTGCATTGTGGGGTTTGTCACCTATGCAGATTAGCTTCAGCACAGCCTGTTGCCGCTTCGCCGAGGCAGTGCTGCAGTGCTTCCAGCTTGTGACTGATGTGGAGGGCACAGTGGATGAGGATGCGCAGGAGGAGGAGGAGGCTGAAGAGCATGACATTCCGGAGCTGTAGAGTGTGGGTGAAACACTGACTGAGGTAGGGCCTGCAAACCTTGGTGTGGGAAGGACGTGTTCCGTCCCTCGCTCAGACTGGGTCCCAGCTTCCACAATATTAACCCAGTGTGCCGTCAACGAGATGTAGCGGCCTTGCCCACAAGAACTTGTCCACGTGTCTGTGGTTAGGTGGACCTTGGGTGAAACAGCGTTGTTCAGGGCACGTGTGATGTTTTGTGACACGTGGTTATGCAACGCGGGGACGGCACACCGGGAGAAATAGTGGCGGCTGGGGACCGAGTAACGTGGGACAGCTGCCGCCATCAGGTCACGGAATGCTTCTGTCTCCACCAGCCTAAAAGGCAACATTTCCAGCGCAAGCAGTCGCGAAATGTTAGCATTTAGAACTGTGGCATGTGGGGTGTTGGCAGTGTATTTGCGCCTGCGTTCAAAGGTTTGCTGAATGGATAACTGAACGCTGCGCTGGGACAAGGACGTGCTTGATGATGGTGTTCTTTCTGCGTAGGCAACTGCAGGTGCAGGAGTGGAGGAGGCTTGTTCGCAGGCAGCATGGACAGAGGATTGGCTCGCATGCACAACCAGCGAAGACGTAGCAGTGACATCAGCAAGCACTGCTCCTCGACTCTGTTGTACTTCCCACAAAGTCGGGTGCTTGGCTGACATGTGCCTGATCATGCTGGTGGTGGTCAGGCTGCTAGTTTTGGTACCCCTGCTGATGCTGGCATGGCAGGTGTTGCAAATGGCCTTTTTTGAATCATCTGGATCCAACTTAAAAAACTGCCAGACTCGGGAAGACCTAACATTTGTACAGGCACCTTGTGTCGTCGTGTTGTTCCGGGGAACGGTTGCCTGACTTCTGCCTGGGGCCACCACCCTGCTTCTTACTGCCTGTTGTGATGCTACGCCTCCCTCCCCCTGTGCACTGCTGTCCTCGCTCTGCATATCCTCCTGCCAGGTTGGGTCAGTTACTGGATCATCCACCACGTCGTCTTCCTCTTCCGCACCCTGCTCCTCCTCCTGACTTGCTGACAATTGTGTCTCATCATCGTCCACCACTTGTTGAGACACGTTGCCAACTTCGTGAGAACGTGGCTGCTCAAATATTTGGCCATCTGTACAGACGATCTCCTCATGACCCACTTCAATATGAGCTGGCGAGAGGCCAGAATGTGTGAATGGAAACGTGAACAGCTCTTCCGAGTGTCCAAGTGTGGGATCATTAATGTCCGAGGAGGACGTGTACTCAGCCTGGTGGTAGGAAGGAGGATCAGGTTCAGAAATGTGCGGTGCAGTATCACGGCTACTGACACTTGACCGTGTGGAAGACAGAGTGTTTGTGGTGGTGCCAATCTGACTGGAAGCATTATCTGCTATCCAACTAACAACCTGTTGACACTGGTCTTGGTTCAAGAGCGGTGTACTGCTGCGGTCCCCAAGAATTTGGGACAGGACGTGCGAGCGACTAGATGTGGCCCTTTGTTGTGGCGAAATTAGAGCTTGCCCACGACCTCGGCCTCTGCCTGCACCACCATCACGTCCACTTCCTTGTTCCTTGCCAATGCCCTTGCGCATTTTGCAATGCTGTGCACTGCTGACGTGTATATTCACTACTTGTGCGTTATATCAAAGTGTGTGGAAATTGCACACAAGTGCACCTGTACGCTGCCACCAACAGGCACACACGTGCGGTTTTAAAAACCAAGCACGGACGCAATAATAACCTAACAGGTTTTTTTGGGGAGCGACAATTACAGACAAGTCAGACACTATCTGGACTGTTTTACACTGTGTACACCAGCCCCAGATATGATGAAGGCTGGTATACGGTCACCACTACCCTGCCTGCCTGCCTGCCTGTATACTGGTACAATAGTCCTGACAAGGACTCTTTTGGTCACTAGCCTGTATTCAGACCTGGCTATACCCTGCCTGTATATAGCAACAATAGTCCTGAGAAGGACTCTGCTACTGTACTCCGACCTGGCTATACCCTGCCTGCCTGTATACAACTAGAATAGTCCTGAGAAGGACTTTTGGTCACACTGTTTGCAGCCCTGCAACTGAAAAAGCTATAAAGGGCCGCAAAGCTTTCCCTGAATCAGCGACACTCTCCCTACACTGACTGTCTGAATAGCTGTGAGCAGAGCACAGCGCGCCGGCCGATATAAAGGCTCGGTCACGCTGTGCAGGCCGGCCAATCACTGCAATTCCACAACTAACAGGGCTGTGGCATTGCAGTGGTCTGCCAGCCAATCCCTGCATGAGGGCTGGCTCTCAAAAGAGCGCCAACATGCAGGGATGAAGACCACGAGTACAGCACGAGTATCGCGAGATTACTCGGTCCCCGCCGAGCAGCCCGAGTACAGCGATACTCGTGCGAGTACAGAGTAGTGACAAGCATGCTCGCTCATCACTACTTATAACAAAAGTAGAAGGATCGAAATCAGAGCAGGACACTTTTTGCTAAACTATCTGACCTGAGAACGAGCCCTCTTTTCACAGTGTAAAACTGGAAGTGTCAATTTTTAATCACTCAGCAAACTAGAATGGAAGCTGTGGTCTCTCAGATACATTGGCCATAACCCATGACAAAGCCGGTGCATAGCTACAATTTTGACATTTTAATTTGGACCATATTCAGGACACCACAGTGGCGAAACACTAATGTGTGGCACCCCTGCGGCTCCAATCGCCATAGGGTACTGAACCTCATTCAAGGTGCAGTATTCACCTCGGGTAAGGAGGAGGTTAAACACCGGTGTTCCACATTTACACTTTTCATACAGCTTAGGAGCCTTCTCACTGGGGAGCTGGACTAGTTTAGGCAGAGGGTTGGCCAACATGAAGCTTGGGACTTTCTCAGTCACTAGGACAAACACCTGGGGGGCAGGTTCCACTTGGGGTAGACGTAGGAGCAACTTGACACAATCTGCAGTCAGTCTAGGCGGGACATCAGTTCTGGCGACACTACACCACCATCATCTTCTTCCTTTTTCTTCTTTCACGGGGCCTGAGGCTTGGAGCGGAACACTCAGCCCGGGTTCCTCACTACTGAAGGGGCAACTCTTAGAAGGGACACTTTCCAAGCACCAGTGGGTTCTTCCAACTTATCCGAGGTCGACGGGGCCTATCACAGCGGGTGACCCGTACTTCTCAGGCGAGCGGCATATGAATGAGTAGAGACACCTGGAACCGCAGCAGCCGACTTGAACTCTTATTACCGGCGCCATTGCCCCGCACTTCGGTGCCAAAGGCCACCGCCACTACTACTCCCCTCATCATCGTCCCCAGGGCCCACTCCACCTGTGGGGAATTATACCATTTTTGCTGCTATTACCATCCTCCCCGGAAGACAGCGACATCAGCGGTGGCTAATCCCTAGGCCACGTACCACAGGTGGCGTCACGACAAACATTCCCACCACAACTTACTACCTCACTTTTATTGTGGACACCTTGGGGCACGAAGCCGAGCAGGGCCACCCATGACATCCCCAGAGCCGACATCACGGGCTCGGCGACGAGTAAGGTTAACCCCCTGGGTGCCACACATGTTTATCTCATAACAAAATCAACAGATTGTCAAGTTTTAAGGAGCCGAAGCCCCTAGTTGTCACGCCAGAGCGTACAGACACTTAGTGTGCAGTGCAACACATGGCTAACAATGGGGATTGTATAGAAGGAAGTAAATCTTGGAATCCGGCTCTACAAATGTTAGACTTCTTAAAAGTGTAAAACAAACTGCACATGCCAAATTTTCCTGCTGTCCCAAACAACGAATTTCAATGTCAAGCATCCTTAGTTATACATGACTAAGGATGCCTGAAATCTGAAAAGCGTTGTTTGGGCCAGCAGGGAAATTGGCATTTGCAGTTTGTTTCTCGTAAAGAATAAGGAAGTCTAACATTTGTAGAGCCGGATTCCAAGATTTATTTTACTTCAGCACGTAGTGGCAGAGCATATCCAAGCTCAAAATGAAGACACAAGGACTAAAGTGAGCTGGAACCATTTCTTTTGTTCTTGTATAGAAGGAAGGGAGAAGGGACACATCCTGCAACTCACCTGAGTTTGTACTCTAAGCTCCCTAATGTCCCTGTACGGGTCCTTCCCTCTGTCACCGCCATGTCCTTAGGCCCTTGCTTGCCCTGTACTCATCCTGGCTAGTGAGAAGGCCAGCAGGAACACTAGTGCCATCATTGCCATAGCACAACCCAACGTAAGGGAGACAGACCGTGGGAAAATAGACACTAAAAGGAAAACACTCCAAGCTCCTCCAATGCCACTAATTACCACAGCTGCAATAGTCATGACTCCTCAGCTTCTTCAAGAGATAGCCTCCATCCAAAGTGGTCAGCATAGAAATGAGAATCTATAACCGGCATCAGATAAATGAGAATCTGTAACCGGCATCAGATGGTAAGAAACGTGACATTTTATAGCAAAGGGGAGTGTTCACAAAAAGAGCTGCACTTGAGATTAAGGCTACCAAGAACAGCCAGATAGGAAAGAGTTTGTAACCCCTACAGCATTAAAAAAAAGCAGATACACTCAAATACAAGTTGTAGACATGGAAAATAAGGCGTTGTGACCTTCTGGTCCTAAACTTGTCAGAGGTTTTCCCAGAGCAGGACACACTTATGACAATAGTAAGGGAGTTATTTATGATGAGACAGTCCCTATAGTGTTTTATTTTACAATTACCTTTAATTCTGTATTTTTTTTTTATTGCATCTCATAAATGGGTGTCAGAAGCTAATATATCTGAATGTCTTAAAAAGTAGAAATAAAGAAATATTTCACTAACAGGATTACATGTCCGTGACCCGAGTGCCAATGACAAGGACGGTGACTGCCTATTGTCCATATTTTTTAAATAACAAGCTGGGATGCAAGACAAGTTCTCAAGTTGTACAATCGTTGTTAGTGAGTCAATCATACAGTAATATTGTGCCAAGGTTCAAAAGGCTGGGACATTCTGTCTTCATTCCAGGCATGTCGGTAATGGGCTCGCTCAAAGTCAGATATTAGGACAGCCAAGAGCTGGCATAATCCCTCCATTATCTATGAATATTCCTGCCTAGGTTGCTAAGGGTACCTTCACACTTAGCGATGCAGCAGCGATCCGACCAGCGATCTGACCTGGTCAGGATCGCTGCTGCATCGCTACATGGTCGCTGGTGAGCTGTCAAACAGGCAGATCTCACCAGCGACCAGTGAACAGCCCCCAGCCAGCAGCGACGTGCAAGCGACGCTGCGCTTGCACGGAGCCGCCGTCTGGAAGCTGCGGAGACTGGTAACTAAGGTAAACATCGGGTATGGTTACCCGATGTTTACATTAGTTACCAGCGCACACCGCTTAGCGCTGGCTCCTTGCTCTCCTAGCTGCTGTACACATCGGGTTAATTAACCCGATGTGTACAGCAGCTACATGTGCAGAGAGCCGGAGCCGGCAGCACAGGCAGCGTGAGAGCTGCAGAGGCTGGTAACTAAGGTAAATATCGGGTAACCACCTTGGTTACCCGATGTTTATCTTGGTTACAAGCTTACCTCAGCTGTCAGACGCCGGCTCCTGCTCCCTGCTCGCTTCATTTGTCGCTCTCTCGCTGTCACACACAGCGATCTGTGTGTCACAGTGGGAGAGCGCCTTTGAAGAAAACGAACCAGGGCTGTGTGTAACGAGCAGCGATCTCGCAGCAGGGGCCAGATCGCTGCTCAGTGTCACACACAGCGAGATCGCTAATGAGGTCACTGCTGCGTCACAAAAAGCGTGACTCAGCAGCGATCTCGGCAGTGAGCTCGCTGTGTGTGAAGCACCCCTAAGGCTATGTGCGCACTAGAGCTTTTTACCCGCGGATTTGCCGCGGAAATTTCTTGAGAAATGTCTGCAATCTTTGTGCAGACATTTCCCAGCAAATTCTATGGAAAAAAAAAAAGCTGTGCGCACTGGTGCGGATTTTTCTCAAGAAATTTCCGCGAGAAGAATTTCTCGAGAAACTTTCTTGAGAAAATGAACATGTCCATTATTTCCGCAGGTACCCTGCGGATTTCGGCAGTACAGCCTGCAAAAATCCGCAGGGAACCACCCGCGGGAAAATCGCGGCAATTCCGCGGCTATTCCGCGGCTAATCCGCGGCAAATCCGCATGCGGATTTGGTGCGGATTTTTTCCGGAGGTCCGGAAATCTTTCACTCCCAGAAGTTTCTCAAGAAATTTTCTTGAGAAACTTCTCATTTCTAGTGCGCACATAGCCTAAAGGTTCACAATCACCAACCCCTCCTGCTCAGGTATCCAATGTATAAAATCCCTTCTGAGAAAATACAGCCGTCTATTTTAATAAATTAATACTTAATTTAAATTTTAGCAGTTAAAAATAAGTTGAGAACATTTTTTAAATGTTTTTTTTTTCTTTATTTTTTTTTTAACAATAACTTTGAGAACTTGCTTAAAGGGGTTGTTCAGACTTGGAGTTAAAGTCTGCTGTCACTCTATGGGGTACTTCGCACGCTGCGACATCGCTACTGCGATATCGTCGTGGTCAAATCGAAAGTGACGCACATCCGGCGCCGATAACGACGTCGCAACGTGTAAAGCCTAGATGCACCGATAAACGATCGCAAAAGCGTCGAAAATCGGTGATCAGTGTAGCGTTGGTCATTTTCATAATGTCGCACCAATAGGAGATATGATGTTGTTCCTCGTTCCTGCAGCAGCATACATCGCTGTGTGTGAAGCCGCAGGAGCGAGGAACATCTCCTTACCTGCCTCCTCCGGCTATGCGGAAGGAAGGAGGTGGGCGGGATGTTTACGCTCTGGACGGGAATCCCGGGAGCGATGACAGGGAGCAGCTTGGATGTTGGTTCTCCCCTCCGTGGGTAGGGGGTTGGTTGTCCTGGGGCCCCGGTGACGGTTTTAGGGATGGCAGGCGGGTTACGGGGCCTGGTGAGGTGCAGGGTCGCGGGGGCAGCGCTGTGCCGCACGGCACGGTGGTACTCACTCAGACAGTAATTCACACAGAGTCTCTGGTCAAACAAACGGCTGGATGGACGGGTCCCACAGGCGGCTGCGGTTGTTCTCCTCCCAGCAGGTTGATGGTGACTGCCTTTCCCTGCACCTGTGTTGTGTTTACGGTTCCAATGGCTTCTCACCGGTAACCCGCTCCCCAGCTTGGATGGATGCTGAGGGAGCCCCTTTTGCCTGCAGGCTCTGGCCCTGGGAACTGTAGCCTTGGCGGTGACTGTGTTTCCCTCTACGTTGTGAGCTGTTGCCTTCAATCGGGTATTGGCTGCTGGGAAACCTCGGAGGTTCCCTTCGCTAACGGATTTGACCAGTTTTACGGCGACTCCTAGCCTGGTCGGGGTCCGTAAGCCCTGCCGGATGGTGCTGGCTTCTCTTTGCTCCCCGATCCGGTACCGTCGGGCCACCACCCGTCCCCGGTCCTTACGGTTCGCTCCAATCAGCCTCTTCTGCAGACGGTCACCACCGTCTGCCAACCTTGCTGTATGTCCGGGCCACACACCCGGATACGGTCAGTCTCCTCTCCTACCACTTCACTCTCCAAAACTGATCTGAACTCCTTTTCCCGCCTCCAGGACTGTGAACTCCTCGGTGGGCGGGACCAACCGCCTGGCCCACCCCCTGGTGTGGACATCAGCCCCTGGAGGAAGGCAACAAGGATTTGTGTTTGGCTTCGGTGTGCCTAGCCGGGGTGTAGGGTGTGTTACCATGTAGTACCTGTGACGACCTGGCTTGTCCAGGGCGCCACTTTCCCCCTTAGTAAAATGCAGACCGTCCGCGGGCTGCCCGTCCATCACCGGTTTTATTTTTACAACTGAAAAAGAATAAAATGGTAAAACATGTAAAAGCATCATAAACATTTTACAACGGTACAGCTTCCGCTCTTCTCCCACCCAAACAACCTGGCCCTGATGCTGCCCCTAAGAAGCGGGCAGCATCCCTTGACCCCAGTCCAGCACCAAGTTGCCCGAGCGGATTCTGTCTCTTTCAGGGGACCCGCGTCCAAGGGGACCTCTGAACCCCCGGAGGATCGCCACCGGTTACGGTAGTGGCGGGCCTGGGCCATCCCTTTCCTTCAGGCCCATCCTCCCAAATCAGCCTCTCCGGAGGCGGTAACGGTTTCAAGCCAAAACACATTTTATTTACATTACACTAAGTTTGTGGTTGCCCTGCAAGTTCTCGGGCTTGTCCGTAAGCAGTTCCTTACGCAAGGATTGCAGCCAGTCCCCACGGGGACAACAGTTGCCGGCGACGGCCGGTTTAATCACGGTTCAATCAGGTAAACTTCTTCGGTTGATCATCTTTACTTATCATTCAAAACTTTCAAACTGGTACAGGTGGTCCCAACGGGGACAACTTGCAGCAGGGCTCCGCTGCCATCACTCTGACTCTTCCTCCAAGGTGGCCTCATCCTCTGCTACTAACATTTCGAACATGCAGTGACAGGCCTGTTGGGAGAGAGGTGCCCGGTATCCATTTCCACCGGTGCGCGGACTATAGAAAACCACCTTCATAGCGGAGGCGTTCACTCGACTTCTCGAACTCAGAGGTGGGCCCAGGGCCGGAGTCATCATCAACTGTCCCTGCACCTGGCGGGTGGCCGCCAGCTGCCGCAGTCTCCAGGTTTCCGGCATTCAGCACGTCAGGCTCTACTGTGGTAGCACGGGGCAGCAGGTCAGGTTGGTCAATGCTGAGGCGTCCCATAGGTAATGGCAGGGATGATACGAGGGCCGAGACTGGGCCGGGCCCCCCAGCCGCAGTGGCCGGTTCTGGTAGGACATGGGGGCGTGGGTCACCCGTCGGCTCCATCACATCTGCTCCCATCCCATACATCGGGGCAGTCGCAACCAGCATCTCTACCTCATTGGTCCACTGCTTCATCATGAGGTATATTTGATTCTGCTGGCGTTGGTTGAATTCAATTACTCTGTCCTTCATCCACGCCACGGTCCCGGGCTTGGGCACAGTGCCTGGTGTTATTCTTGCCGGGGCCTCTGATATACCTTCGTTAAGGGACCGCCGTCTCGGCGGCTCCCACAGGAGCGGTTCAGGGCGGTATGAGCGTCTGCAGCCGGACGGTCCGCTCGGGCGGACAGGCAGGGTACCGCTACCGGTTGGGCGGGTAGCGGGCCTAGTGGCGGTGCGGCAGCGACTAACGTGGGTAGCGGGGGAGGCGACAGGGTGAGCGGGTACAGGCCGGGCCCCTCAGCCGCAGTGGCCGATCCCTCGGGAATACAGGGGCGTGGGTCTCTTACCCGCTCCTCCAAATCTTCCACCACCTCGTGTCTCCGCATAGCAGCCACCACGTCCGCCATGTCGGCCTCCTACTCCTCCAGGAGGAGCTGCATGCGGGCCTGCAGACGGTTACTCAGCGGGGCGGTCCGGTCTTTCACCCACGCCGCGGTGCCCGGTGCGGGGACTATGGGGTTGTTGGTCGGACTGTGCATCTCGGCCATTGTGCCCTCCAGGAACCCAGTATTGCTGCAGAGTCCTGGCGTCCCTGCTTCCACAGCCGCGGGCGACATGCGGCCAGACGCCATCCGTCCCCCTTAGTCTTTTTCTGAGTCCTCCTCTACAGGGGCGGGGTTTTGGTTTTCGCGCCTCCGCTACTCGGGAAGACGCTCGAGCGGGGACGTTTCGCGCCCAAAATGGCGGCTTCTCAAAATTTTCGGCCGGACACCTCCGGCGGTCACAAGGCGCACCTCTACCAGACGGCAGAGCGGTAAGATCCTGTTCGTGACGCCAAGTTGTCGCGGGCAGAGGAGGGGACGCTGCGCTCACCCACTGCTCGCGTCCGGCTGCTGCTGCTGCTCGGTGGTGGCTCGAGCGGTGGGTCGCATCCCGGGGACTCGAGCGGCGTTCCTCGCCCGTGAGTGAAAGGGGGGTTGGTGTGTGGTTTGTGGAGATATTGTCCGTGACGCCACCCACGGTTGTGGTGAAGTTGTGTCACCACCGCTGTTCTGGACGGGAATCCCGGGAGCGATGACAGGGAGTAGCTTGGATGTTGGTTCTCCCCTCCGTGGGTAGGGGGTTGGTTGTCCCGGGGCCCCGGTGAGGGTTTTAGGGATGGCAGGCGGGTTACGGGGCCTGGTGAGGTGCAGGGTCGCGGGGGCAGCGCTGTTCCGCACGGCACGGTGGTACTCACTCAGCCAGTAATTCACACAGAGTCTCTGGTCAAACAAACAGCTGGATGGACGGGTCCCACAGGCGGCTGCGGTTGTTATCCTCCCGGCAGGTTGATGGTGACTGCCTTTCCCTGCACCTGTGTTGTGTTTACGGTTCCAATGGCTTCTCACCGGTAACCCGCTCCCCAGCTTGGATGGATGCTGAGGGAGCCCCTTTTGCTCACAGGCTCTGGCCCTGGGAACTGTAGCCTTGGCGGTGACTGTGTTTCCCTCTATGGTGTGAGCTGTTTCCTTCAATCGGGTCTTGGCTGCTGGGAAACCTCGGAGGTTCCCTTCGCTAACGGATTTGACCAGTTTTACGGCGACTCCTAGCCTGGTCGGGGTCTGTAAGCCCTGCCGGATGGTGCTGGCTTCTCTTTGTTCCGAGATCTGGTACCGTCGTGCCACCGCCCGTCCCCTGTCCTCTCCTACCACTTCACTCTCTAAAACCCCAAAAGCCCTGCCGGATGGTGCTGGCTTCTCTTTGCTCCCCGATCCGGTACCGTCGGGCCACCACCCGTCCCTGGTTCTTACGGTTTGCTCCAATCAGCCTCTTCTTCAGACGGTCACCACCGTCTGCCAACCTTGCTGTATGTCCGGGCCACACACCCGGATACGGTCAGTCTCCTCTCCTACCACTTCACTCTCCAAAACTGATCTGAACTCCTTTTCCCGCCTCCAGGACTGTGAACTCCTCGGTGGGCGGGACCAACCGCCTGGCCCACCCCCTGGTGTGGACATCATCCCCTGGAGGAAGGCAACAAGGATTTGTGTTTGGCTTCGGTGTGCCTAGCCGGGGTGTAGGGTGTGTTGGTGTAGTACCTGTGACGACCTGGCTTGTCCAGGGCGCCACATTTGTTTAAAAGAACTGAAGTCCTCAGTGGTTGATACCTTTTAATGGCTAACTGAAAAGATGGCAATAATAGAAAGCTTTCGAGACTGCTCAGGTCTCTTAATCAGGCATGGTATCAAAAAGGTATTAAAGGCATTAAAAGGTATCAACTACTGAGGACTCTCAGTTCTTTTAAACAAACTTTTTTTTATCTCTACTGGCTAACACGGTGCAAAGATATATTTTACCTGTAAGAAAATTATATTCGCTTTTATTAGACTCCTGGTTTTTATTATTTTTTTATAGACACAAATCATTTTGTGATTCCACTCAGGGGTAGAATGAGGCTGCAGGGGGCCTACTGGACCCAACCCCTGCGTCCCAACACTGCGATACACGCTGCCGGTCAAACAGAAGACAGCAGCTTTCAGCGGCATTCCCTTGACTGAGGTGTCAATGATGTTAGGCGTTGTCATACCATGGTCGCCTATGAAAACTGCCAGCTACTCTGGGCCCGCTATAGAGGAAGATGCAGTTTGACGTGGGAGTCGGGGAGGGTGAGTACAGTATATACCAGGAGGGGGCAGTATATAAAAATGAGGGTCTCAGGAGAGGAACATATACTGTATATACCAGGATGGGGACAGTATATACAAGGAGGGGACAGTATATACCAGGAGGGGTCTAGGAGGGGGGCTGTATATATCAGGAGGGGACCATGAGAGGAACATATATATCAGGAGGGGAATAGTATATACCAGAAGGGGACAGTGTATACCAGGAGGGGACCAGGAGAGGAACATATATATCAGCAGGGGAATAGTATATACCAGGGGGAAACAGTATATACCAGGAGGGGGACAGAATATACCAGGAGGGGGACAGAATATACCAGGAGGGGGAAGGTATATAGCAGGATGGGAGACATATTTACTAGGAAGGGAGACATACTAGGATGGTAGGCATATATTCCAGGATAGAGGACAAATTACTAAGAAGGAGCCCAGCATGGGGTACATTAGAACAGGATGAGGGTCATTACTACATAATGGGGGGAGAGCAACTCATACATCTTTATAAAATGTAGAAAACTAAATGTATACATACATATACATACATCTAACCAACATGTGAGGAGGGAGGGCCCAAGTTCAAATTTTGCATCGGGCACATCAAACTTTAATTACACCACTGAATCCACTTATTGCACAGACAGCATTAGGGTCAATATGATTCAGTAGGTATGTTCAGATTACTCTATTTTCTCACTTGAAAAAAAATTGCATCATAAGAAATCACCAGTCAATCCTATGGGTTCGCAAGCAAAAATCGGATCCCATAGGGATCAACCATATAGCATCATATTTTTAGATTTTTATGGATATATTGCCATTATTAACATAGGAAACTGTTTTAGGTCTTGTGAGTTTTATTCACTGGTGATGTAGGAAAACAAATACCATATGGATTACAATACAGATGAAAAATTGTAATTTTTTTTAGAATATTCTATGATTTTTTTATACGGTCATGTGAACTTAGCCTATGTGTGTGTATAGGGAAAGACTTGTCAATCAAGAGAATCAAGGCAGGGAGAAGTATCCGGAGATCTGGACTACTCATCTGAGATGCTTGGTCGCCGGTCGTCTGTCGTCTTTTTAAGTATGTTTTCTATTAAATGCTGCAGCATTTTTGAGTAAAACATTGCAGACAGATGTACTGCAGGCAGTGTCTGATTCATGCTGTCCGCAGCTCGGGCAGCATCAAACTGACGACAGGTTCCCTTTAGGTTAGGAATTGTGATGAGTGAACACTGCCATGCTTGGGAGCTCAGTACTCATAATAAGTAGTTGGACATTCGGCCGGGCTCAACTCGTGTACCAAGTACAATGACTCAAGCCCGTCCGAGTGTCCAACTACTTGTTATCAGTACCGAGCTCTCGAGCATGGCAGTGCTCGCTCATCACTAGTCAGAATCTATCAATGGACCTTATCACAGGATCATGTCAATTCTTAATAAAAAAAGTAATGAAATGAACTTTTGCTGTGTCAGAAAGGGATGCTCACCTGTGGAAAAACAGGAGGATGGACAGCATGGTCTGGTCTATGTTGCTGTTGCAGATGCCTTCATTCAGAAGGTAGCAGGGATCTTTTACCACAGGTTCTAGAGAGTCCTGCCGCATGAAAGTGTTCAGCTTATCGGTGTTGAAATTTTCAAAAACCAGCTTCTTCCTTAATTGCCGAAAATTATTAACAGTAGGGCTGCCCAGATTGTTATTCTCCCCGTTGCCTTCCTCCATCTCGCTCTTGTTGGCCAAGTCAAGGCAGCAGCTGCAGCAATCCAAGCCAATGGGTGACCGGCAACCTATTTCTTCAGCCATGGCTGGGGAACTATTCATAAAGTCAAAGACAACAGGCAGTGCTCCTTGACAGCAGATGACAAGCTATGATGAGCAGCTGCAAAGAGCCAGAAGCCGTGTGTATAAATAGTGCCTTTCCTTCTTGAGGTTTGGCTATAACGTTCCTAGGAGAGGAGAGAGCAGTCAGCACTTGATGAAGGTGCACACATACGCCTCTGTGTTGTGTGTAGGAACAGGGAAGTGATTCTGGGTCTCTAATAGGCAGATCCCAGTTGTGAAAGACTGAAACGCAGTCCTCTAACTCCCCCAGAGGCAGAGCTAACGAGAAAAGACTTTATATAAGAGGACACAAGTCAGCGAAGGAGGGACCTGCCTCACGTGTGTGATCTGCACTTCTACAAGAAGGAATGGGATGAAGTTTACAAGAGCCTCAAGATTTTTGTATTATAACCGTTTCCTCCCAGGACATGTATAGTAACTAATTCATCTGATGTTGCTGACTGTGCAGCATTACCCTGACAGGATAACCTAACTCATGTTTCGCCACGTAACCCCTGAGACTTACAGTACATGTGGATGACAATAATGTTAAAAGGATAAATGTTTTCTACAGCTAATACGAAAGTCATATCTTAAAGTACATTGACACTGTTTCATCTTATTTTTTACAATTGCATGTGTAGCACCAGGGAGCAAGGGGTTTCAGCCACGGGGGTATCTCGTACCTGAGTTACTTGTCACCAGGCAGGTGTGATAATCTGGGATGTTGCGGTGGCCTGCCCGGCTTCATGACCCGAGGTGTACACCAATAAAGAGGGAAGATGATGGGGATAGTAGTTGGATGTATGTCGTGACGCCACCTGTGGTATGCGACCAGGGATTTAACCGCCGCTCCTGTAGCTGTCTGGCGGATGGTAGTAGCAGCCAGGGATGGTATTGCTCCCCACAGGTGGAGCGGGCCCCGGGGAGGAGGATGAGAAGAGTAGTGATAGCGTTTGTCGCAGAGGCGTGGGGCGGCGTTGCCGGTAATCACGAGACAAAGTCAATTGCTGCAGTTCCAGGTGTCTTTACTCACTCAATGCGCTGTGCTGCTCGCCCCGGTTACTACTGGTCACATGCTGTGATGGGCTCCATTGACCCTGGATAAGTTAGGAAGAGTCACCGGTGTTGGAAAGAAGAAGAAAGTCCTTTTTCAGAGTGGTCCTTTTAGCTGTGAGCCACCTGGGCTGAGCCTTATGTTCCCAGCCCCAGTGAAGAGAGAAGAAGAAAGTGATGGTGTCCCAGAACTGGTATCCCGGGTAGACCTTCTAGTGATTGTGTCAGTTTGCTCCTATTTCTACCCCAAGTGGAACCCGCCCCCCAGATGGTTGTCCTAGTGATCGGGACATTCCCAAGCTTCGTGCTTGCCAACCCCATGCTTACCCTAGTCCAGCTCCCCAGAGAGAAGGCTCCTAAGCTTTATGTAAAGTGTGACTGTGGAACACCGGTGATTAATCCCTTCCTTACCTCGAGGTGAATACCGCTGCTTAAATAAGCTGCAATACTCTGTGGTGACTGAAGCCTCAGGAGCGCCACACATGTAGTATGTGACACAAAGCATTTCCAAAATTGATTTTGCTTAACTGTTTTTCAACTTTTTTGCTTCTATTTCAAGTACCTAGTGTACACAGACAATTATTATATTAGTATACACTTATATGAATCAGTCCAAACTGATATACTGAGGGCTGTGGAACAATCAATGAAAAGATGGTTTTCAGTTACAATTGATGTTGAGATGTTTGGAGTAGGGCATTATTCATATTTGCCAATGACCAACTACAGTGGAATGACAAAAGAGATATCAACAAGCTCCCCACACTACATACGGACACTACTGTGACAGTTATGGGGGGACGGCACCAAGACAAACTGAATCCAGTCTGAGTGGAAGAATATAACACATTTATGGAAGGCGTAGACCTGTCAGACCACATACTTCAACCATATTTGGTGACATGGAAGACCAGGATCTGGTATAAAAAGGAAGCAATCTTCCTTATTTAGATTGCTACCTACAGTTGAAACCAGAAGTTTACATACACTATCTGAAAAGACACATGTGCATGTTTTTCTCACAATTTGACATGAAATCAGAATAAACCTTTCCCATTTTAGGTCAATTAGGAACCAAAATTATTTATATTTGCCAAATGTCAGAATAATGAGAGCGAAAGAATGTTTTAAGACATTTTTATTACTTTCTGCAAGTCAAAAGTTTACATACACTAAGGCGGGATTTACAAATTGCGACATCGGTAACGATATATTGTCGGGGTCACGTCATTAGTGACGCACATCCGGCGCCATTACCGACATCGCAGCGTGTAAACCCTAGGAGCGATGATCACCGATCGCAAAAACGTCAAAAATCGTTGATCAGTGACACGTGGCTCCTTTTCATAATATCGTTACTGCTGCCAGTACGATGTTGTTTGTCGTTTCTGTGTGTGTGACACCGCAGGAACGACAAACATCTCCTTACCTGTCTCCACCGACAATGCGGAAGGAAGGAGGTGGGCGGGATGTTATGTCCCGCTCATCTCCGCCCCTCCGCTTCTATTGGCCGGCCACTTAGTGACGACGCGGTGATGTCGCTGTGACACCGAATGCATCTCCCCCTTGAAGGAGATATTGTTCGGTGGTCATAGCGACATCGCCGACCAGGTATGTGCGTGTGACGCTGCCGTAGTGGTAATGGTCGCTACGGCAGCAATCACCACATATCGCATATGCGACGGGGGCGGGTGCTATCGCGCTCGACATCGCTAGCAATTGCTAGCGATGTTGCAGCGTGTAAAGCCCGCCTAAGAGTATGCCTTTAAGCAATATGGGGCAGCTCATATGATGATGTCATGTCTTTGGAAGATTATGATAGGTTTATTGTCAACATCTGAGTTAATTAGAAACACACCTGTGGATGTATTTTAATACACACCTGAAACACACTGCTTTTTTGTGTAACATCATGGGAAAGTCAAAAGAAATCAGCCAAGGTCTCTGGAAGAGAATTGTGGACTTGCACAAGTTTGGTTCATCCTTGGGTGCAATTTCCAGATACCTGGTGGTACCTCGTTCATCTGTACAAATAAGTTAACACAAGTACAAACAAGATGGGAATGTCCAGCCATCATACCGCTCAGGAAGGAGATGGATTCTGTGTACCAGAGATGAACATGCTTTGGTCAGACATGTGCATATCAACCCAAGAACAGAAGCAATAGACCTTGTGAAGATGGTGGCGGAAGCTGGTAAGATTGTGTTATTATCCACAGTGAACAGAGTACTGTATCAATATGGGTTAAAAGGCCACTCTGTCAGGAAGAAGCCATTACTTCAAAAGAAACATAAAAAAAACAAATTAATGTTTGAAAATGAACACAGGAAAAAAGACCTTAATGTTTGGAGGCATGTCATGTGGTCTGACAAAACTAAAATTGAATTGTTTGGCCATAATGACCATCGTTACATTTGGAGGTAAAAGGGAGAAGCTTTGAAGCCTCAGAACACAGTCCCAACCTTTGAAACACGGGGCTGGCAGCATGATGTTGTGGTGTTGTTTTGCTACAGGAGGGACTGGTGCACTTCACAAAATAGATGGCATCATGAGGAAAGAAGATTATGTGGCAATACTGAAGCAACATCTCAAGACATCAGCCAGAACGTTTAAGCTTGGGCAGAAATGAGTCTTCCAAAAGATCAATGACCAGAAGCATACTACCAAATTGGTTACAAAATGGCAAAGTCAATGTTTTAGAGTGGTCATCACAAAGCCTTGATCTCAGTCTAATTGAAAATGTATGTGCAAAGTCGAAAAGGCCGATGCGAGCAAGGTGACCTACCAGTTCTGTCAGGAGGAATGTGACCAAATTCTTACCAACTATTGTGAGAAGCTTGTGGAAGGATATCCAAAATGTTTCACCCAAGTCATACAGTTTAGGGGCAATGGTACCAAATACTAATGAAATGTATGTAAACTTTTGACTTTGCATAAAGTAATAAAAATGACTTAAAACATTCTCTCTCATTATTCTGGCATTTGGCAAATATAAATAATTTTGGTTCCTAATTGACCCAAAATTATAGAGTTAATTTGACACTCAGGGATGATATCAAAGTGTGTATTCGGGTCTTTTTTTCTGCTAATTAATATTATTCATATTTTCTGCTTAATTGACGTTAGTAGAGAAAAATACTTGTGGGAGAAGTTAAAAAAGCATATTTATCAGTGAAGCACATTTTACCCCATTGGACAATTAATTCCAGGCAGGGATCACCACGTACCGCATAGTATTATTCAGGCAAATTCTTGTCCGCATGTCCACATTTCTCTATTCTATAGTGTGGACCCCACATTTCAGAATGCAAAAAATGAAAAATATCGGACAATTACTGTGTTTTTTTAACTATAAGAGAGACTTTTTGGCTAATGAAATCTTAAGAAAAAGTAGTGTATGCACAGTGTATAGAAAATGTTCAGCAGAGGTGTATTTGTGCTGTTTGATTTAACTGAGCTGTATATGTGTGTTGATGTAGTAAGGCTGTGTGTGTGCTGTTGTAGCAAAGCTGTGTGTGTGTGTGCGCACTGATGTAGCAGAACTTTCTGTATGTTTAAAAAGCAGAGCTGTGTGTTGAAAAAGCAGAGCTGTGTGTGTTGAAAAAGCAGAGCTGTGTGTAGCAGAGTTAGTTGTGTGCATGTAGCAGTGCTATATGTATGTAGCAGAGCTGTGTGTTTATGTAAATGTATCAGAGCTGTGTTTGCAGTACCTTGAAAAATTATTCATACACCGTGAACTTTTCCACAATTTCTAACATTACATCTGCAAACTTAAATGTATTTTATCAGCATTTTATGTGATATGCCAACATGGCAGCAAGTATTTGTGAAGTGTAAAGGACATAATGCATTGTTTTCTGTAATGCCTGTGACTTGCACAGGTGGTAAGCACTGACTTACTCACTGCAGTCACCACTGTGCTCTTCCCAGTCTAGTTGTTAGATAAGATAGGGGAGAGTGACAAATGGCCAGTGAGTTGGTAAGAGAGATGGGCCTAGTGAGAGGGAGTCTGCAGAAGGTGTTAAGAGCCAGTCAGGGAACCCTGAGGTAACTTCGTAAAGTTCCGGAGCCTAAAGCTCACCCCGGTGGGCTCAGAGAAGTTGTGAGACTAGCCAGCCTTTGGGGCCCAGAAGTGGACAGATGTGAGAAGCTTGGGTAACGTAGACCCAAGTTCCCAGCAACTGTGGACTAGTTCAAAGATAGCGGGGATAGATCGAGTGAGAATTCCCCCATGAACCAGCAACCATAGATCTGTCTGGAGGAAGGCCATGTCTGTCATAGTGTTGAAAGAATAAGCTTTTCAAATTTTGGTTTACCAAGAATACTACTTTGTCACCCAGGGAATGGGGTACTCCGTCCCGGGCAGTGTATAACTGGGGAATGTCACTTTGGTGGCCGTTGCCTGGTCCCATGCCCTGGGTGCTTTTTGATGGAGAGTATTTACAGGGGAGATTAAAGTCCCTTTTGTGACGCCACCTGCAGGTTGCGGTTAAGATGGTGGAACTGTTGCTGCTGAGTTAATTATCTCTAGGGCTGGTGGTAATGGCAGCTGTGGTGGTAGGCCCTCCGCAGGTAGGGCTGAGCCCGGGAGATGTATGACGGAGTAATAAGGGAGGCAACAGCGTGGGTTGTAGTTAACAGTCCCTACTCACTCTTGACCCTCGGACGGCTGGTTCAGGTGCCTGTAGTTCCAGTGCCAGTTGATGACTTGGTTGCTCTGTCCCAGGCACCCCCAGTGTTGTTGGGTTCCCGTAGTGTGGAGCGTTTGGGGCCCGACTGTCCCTTTTGTGGCAGTCTTCTTGTCTATACGGCGGGCAGTGTGGACCTGTAGGGCTGGTCTGTGTCCCGAACCCTGATCCTTGCTTTACTGCTGGTGCCCCTGGATCTGTGGGTCAGTGAGGTCCATGAAGGACCCCTCACTGTGCAGGTATTTGCCAGACCGTATGAAACTGTCGCCTGACCTAGGGCCTTGTGCCCCGTCGCCGGTGCCAGTGGTACTTGGGTGTACCTGCCCTGGCGACCACTCTCCTGTGCCCCCGGGTCACCATTACACTACTCAGCTCTAGGCACGTCTTTCCACGTTTGCTCACTACTACTGACTTCTCTAGACTGACTATTGTCCCCTCCCACCAGGTTGTCTAGTCCCCTGGTCTGGCTCCGCCCTCTAGGTGGCCATCCCCTTGTGTCTGACTACCCAATTGCCCCTGGTGTAGAGTGGAAATTGGGATTTTGGTGTGTCTGGGTGTTGCTGGCACTGGTGTTCCAGGTCCCTGGTGGTAGGCCCTGCATCCTGGTGAGGTTGCAGTACCTAGTACTGTACTGAGTTGCTCAGGGGCGCTACACTACGGTGTCAGGTGTTTGTCTACTGCCTCTACAACGGGGCCTGGCTGTGGGGGTTGGACACCAACCTGAAGAAAGCAGTAAGTGTTCCACACCCAGCCCGAAGACATACACATATTCTGACTCTCTCTGGCAAAGGAGTGTGGAGCCCCCACGGCCCAGTGTTCATACTATCCTTCACATCTTTCTGCTGCTGGCGTGTTCAACCTGGCTATAGGGAAGCGCCACCAGATTCTTCAGGATTTAACCCCACTGTGTCTGACAGAGTTTAGGTTCCCTGGCCAACCCCTAAGCAGTAGAGGCTTTATTACTCAACTTCTGCCACCACTCTGGGCCCTAAAATTGGTTCCTAGTTAGTTTGTCCGCTAGTGTCCTGCTTGTGTATTTTGTCATGATCAGCTCAAGAGATCACACAAATATCCAACCGTTGCTACCCATTTGTCGGAACAGCACTCCGCTGCCTCCAAATGTCAGGAAATATGCAATTTAATGATGATTAATGAACGAGGTGATGGCTGCTTTCACTACTATACCGATTATCGGGGAGCTCATAGAGAGTATATAATAGATATACATCCAATTCCAACGCATGGAATATATACACTGTGTGCAGAATTATTAGGCAAATGAGTATTTTGATCCCATGATACTTTTTATACTTTTTGTCCTACTCCAAGCTGTGTAGGCTTTAGAGCCAACTACCAATTAAGTAAATCAGGTGATGTGCATCTCTGTAATGAGGAGGGGTGTGGTGTAATGACATCAACACTCTATATAAGGTGTGCTTTATTATTAGGCAACTTCCTTTCCTTTAGCAAAATGGGTCAGAAGAGAGATTTGACGGGCTATGAAAAGTCCAAAATTGTGAGATGTCTTACAGAGGGATGCAGCAGTCTTGAAATTGCCAAACTTTTGAAGCATGATCACCGAACAATCAGACATTTCATGGCAAATTTCAAACAGGGTTGCAGGAAATGTGTTGGGCAAAAAAGGCGCAAAATAACTACCCATGAATTGAGGAAAATGAAGCGTGAAGCTGCCAAGATGCCATTTGCCACCAGTTTGGCCATATTTCAGAGCTGCAACATTACTGGAGTATCAAAAAGCACAAGGTGAGCCATACTCAGGGACATGGCCAAGGTAAGGAAGGCTGAAAAACGACCACCTTTGAACAAGAAACATAAGATAAAACGTCAAGACTGGGCCAAGAAATATCTTGACTGATTTTTCAAAGGTTTTATGGACTGATGAAATGAGAGTGACTCTTGATGGGCCAGATGGATGGGCCAGAGGCTGGATCCGTAAAGGACAGAGAGCTCCACTCCGACTCAGACGCCAGCAAGGTGGAGGTGGGGTACTGGTATGGGCTGGTATCATTAAAGATGAACTTGTGGGACCTTTTAGGGTTGAGGATGGAGTGAAGCTCAACTCCCAGACCTACTGCCAGTTTCTGGAAGATAACTTCTTCGAGCAGTGGTACACGAAGAATTTGCTATCGTTCAAGAAAAACATGATTTTCATGCAGGACAATGCTCCATCACATGCATCCAACTACTCCACAGCGTGGCTGTCCAGTAGAGGTCTAAAGGATGAAAAAATAATGACACGGCCACCTTGTTCACCTGATCTGAACCCCATAAAGAACCTGTGGTCCCTCATAAAATGTGAGATCTACAGGGAGGGAAAACAGGACACCTCTTGGAACAGTGTCTGGGAGGCTGTGGTGGCTTCTGCACGCAATGTTGATCGTAAACAGATCAAGCAACTGACAGTAACTACTGATAGTCACTAATTTTTTGGGGTTTTGTTTTTGCATGTCAGAAATGTTTATTTCTAAATTTTGTGCAGTTATATTGGTTTACCTGTAAAAATAAACAAGTGAAATGGGAATATATTTGTTTTTTATTAAGTTGCATAATAATTCTGCACAGTAATAGTTAACTGCACAAACAGATATCCTCCTAAGATAGTCAAATCTAAAAATAAACCCACTCCAACTTCCAAATATATTAAGCTTTGATATTTATGAGTCTTTTGGGTTGATTGAGAACATAGTTGTTGATCAATAATAAACAAAACAAAATCTAAAATACAACTTGCCTAATAATTCTGCACACGGTGTGTATATATATACCTCAGTACAATCACTGTCAAACTCCACAATAAATCAGGTCAGGTAAAATTATTAGCTGCCACCACCAATCACTTTACAGGCCAATTGGACACACTTTACAGGTAGCATATAGCTGCGGGGATTCGGCTATAGAGCAAGAGGAACAATGCTATTAAATATTATATACAATGCTATTAAATGTTATATACTACTCCAAAAAGTAGGCAGTGTTTCTAAAAATATACAAAAGATGTTACAAAGGGGACAAAACAATACAGTATACAATTACATAAAATAAAAAGGAAACCCAAAAGAAAATTGCTAAACCTGTATCACAGCAGTGGTATCAGGGTTTAGAGGAGGGAGGTATTCCTTAGAAAAGACGGACAGGACCCACAGCAATCTATACCTGCAGTGACTGAATAAGGACCAAAATTTGGTATGTCTTTTATTAACAAAAGTTAAATCCCTTCTGTTGACTCATAACAGGGCTGGTCATGGGACGTGGCTTCAGTTTCCATAAAATTATGAGATGTCCACCTTTCAGGATATCTTTACTCCTGGAGGTCCAAGGTGGACAGGTTTCTAATCACAATTTTATCTTTCTATATATATGAAAAATGATATGGCTAGGATCATCCAGTTGGCTAATATTAATTTGGGACTGATGCTCCGGTCGCAAAATTATGAAAAGTATGTATCTCTGCCTCTCCTGATAGCAATGCTGACAATATGCCTCACTAAATTTATATATACAATTACCCCAATTATAAAAAGATAAACTTTATTAAGCATATTAAAATTCACGCATAGAAAATAACATTTCTGACATAAAAAGATGACATACTGTACATAGATTAACAATATCATCACCATACCACAACTGAGGTTTTCAAACTAGGTATTACTCTATAATATTCTCTGTTAATTTTGAACATTCCGATATTTCATTCCCTATTGCCTTGTCTGCCCTAAGGATACCCCAATATTTTCTTAGTACACTATATACTTGGTCTGATTGTTCATTGAAAGTTCCAATGACCCTAACCTCTCTGGAGGCATACTCCCTCTTTTTATAGGAGCAAAGAACCTGAGGAAGGGATGTGTCACTTGTTAGGCTGGGTGCTGTAATTTCAATACAATCAGTATTTTATCAGCAGGAGATTATCAGTACTGGACTAAAGGGGGCTTTACACGCTACGATATCGTTAATGTTTGGTCGCCGGGGTCAAGTTGTTAGTGACACACATCCGGCGTCATTAACGATATCGCAGCGTGTAATACTTACCAGCGACCTTAGGCGACCTCAAAAATGGTGAAAATCGTTCACCATGGAGAGGTCGTCCCAAAGTCAAAAATCGGTAAGGGTTGTTTAGCGTTGTGGTTCATCGCTCATGTGGCAGCACACATCGCTATGTGTGACACCACAGGAGCGAGGAACCTCTCCTTACCTGCCGCCGGCCCCAATCAGGAAGGAAGGAGGTGGGCGGGATGTTACGTCCTGCTCATCTCCGCCCCTCTGCTTTGATTGGCCGGCCGCTTAGTGACGTTGCGGTGACGTCGCTGTGATGCCGAACGTCCCTCCCCCTTGAAGGAGGGATTGTTTGGCAGTCACAGCGACGCCGCCGACCAGGTAAGTATGTGTGACGCTGCGTAGCGATAATGTTCGCTACGGCAGCGATCACAAACAATCGCATGCGCGACGGGGGCGGGTACTTACACGGTCGCTATCGCTAGAAATTGCTAGCGATATCGCTACCGTGTAAAGCCCCCTTAAATGTTTCATGCAGGCCAATCAGGCTAATCTGTGTAACCCCACCTACACCACTGATTGGCAGCTGAAACTGGCAGTCAGCGGTGTGGGTGGGGTTATACACAGTGCAGAAGTTTTAGCTCTGCTACATCTACACCAAATTAAGCTACACTTAGACTTCCATTATTTTGCATCACTAACAAGGAAAGAGGTAGCGCATCTGAGAAGCACCCGAGAGCTGTAATTAATATTAGTAAAATGGATTTGCTCACCTGAAGAGGTTGTGCGCCCCCGCACAACCCCGGTGGTAGATGGGTAGATAATCCCTCCGGATTGGGGGCTGTCTCCGCTGGTCGTTGCCGTTATGCACTGAATGGATCCGGATTAGGTATCACTGCTGGCTCCTAAGATTCTCCGGCACCTTAGATCCTGGAGCACCTGTGCGATCCTCCGTCCTTCAGGCTGGGTGGTTAGAGTTGTGCCTGGCAGGTCCTATTCCTCAGAGCAGCTCTAGCCGAATTCCCTTGTCGGGAGTGTGGATATAATGGATTAAATTTCGGTCTGGTTGAGCGCTAGTGAATGGGCTGCCAGACTTTGTAGGTCATTCGCTTTATTAATAATAGTGATAAAAAGGATATCTCCTGTTTTATACAACGCGTTTCATCAAAGTCTCTGTTGCTTTCCTCAGGTTATTTTGCATCAGTCACAATCCGTCGCCTTGAGGAATTACGGTATCCTGGAAAATATTTTTGAGGAATCCATTTTTTCCCCATAGACTTGTATTAATGACGGATTGTGACTGATGGCCCTGCGTTGCATCTGCCGCACGACGGATCAGTCGTGAAATGACTGACCGTCGGGCAGTATGAACGCACAATGTAACATTTTTTGGAGCAACAAAAAACCGCACTCTGCAGGATTCCGTTGCAATCCGTCAAGAGCTATAATGGCGGTCTATGGTGCTGGATTGCCATTGGGCTGTCCCAAACACAAACGGATCTTGGCAGTACCGTTAAAAAAACGGATGCACAGCGGATGTAACGGATGTGACGGATCAGTTTTTCCACTGGATTCCTATGAACGTAATCCTGTGAAATAACACATCCATTGCGTCAGTTGACATCTAAAAAACGACGGATTCGTTGTTGTGTCGCAACGATGGACCTGACGGATTTAAAACAATGGAAGTGTGAATATAGCCTAAGGATTCTATAAAAACTGTACCAAGCAGTCGAGTAAATGATACTGTACATTGCTGGAATCAGACTCTCTGTTTCTACATCATGCTGCTATCAGATTATTTAGCAAAAACCTGCTGACAGATTCCCTTTAATTCCTGGAAGGACTTTGTTGTTTAGGTAGCTCAGTGCCTTTGTAAGGTTTGACAGGGTTCTGGAATTCAGTCAATTCTACCTTGAAAACAAAATTGTGTTTGTCTTTTGGTTACAGCTGGGTGCCCAGCAATCCCATTGGATCTATTTTTGAAGACAAAAGAACCAGTGCAATAAAATAACAGAAAATTGCGGAGTGTTTCTCAGACTGTACAAAAGGAATCATAGAAAACTCCCTAGGCAAATATGGAAGAGGGTACAATTTTCCCCAAAAATATATTTATTAGGGTTTTCTGTTGTTCTGGAACTTCAGGGGCTCTGGAAATGTGACAATCCCTCCAGATTCAGCCAAATTTGTACTCCAAAAGTCAAACAGCACTCTTAACTTTTTGAGCTCTACTGTTTATTCAAATAATAGTTTTTGACCACATGTGCGATGCTACAGAAGAAAGTGAATAAAAAATTGCAGGGCCCATTTTCTTCTATTACCCCTTGATGCAATGACAAATTTGGGGCTAATGCAACATTTTAAGTGGCAAAATTTTAATTTTTCAATATGACAACCAATGTCACAAAAATTCTATGTAGCACTTGTGGGTTCCTAATACTTACTATCCCATTAGATGAATTCCCTTGGAAATGTACCGCATTTTTTGGATTATAAGACACGCTTTTCCTCCCAAAAATGTGGGAGGAAAATGAGGGGTGCTTCTTTTAATCCGAATGTTGCTTACCGGGGATGATGGAGAGGGGTCGCAGGAGCAATGCCATGTGTGCTGTGCTGGAGTTGCACTGTGCTCTGCTGAGCTGTGGGTCGAGGATGCTTTGCTGTGTTAAGGCTGTGCGCGATGTGCTGGACCTGCAGTCACTGTGCTGGAGCTGCAGGTGATGTACTGGCGCTGCGCTGTGCTGGGGCTATAGGCCAGAGGCGCTGTGCTGGGGCTGCAGGCACCATTCTGAAAATGTAGGTGGTGCGGACTTCAAAAAAATGGCACTTGGAGTCGGCGTGTGCACAGATGTAGCTTTCGGCTCAAGATCTAATCTGTGCATGCGCCAACTCCAGGCGCCATTTTCCTTAAGTCCACTGCTGGGAGATCAATGGGCAGGAGGCGGCACGTGCGTAGAGGAGATCTTGATCTTTGAAGTCCACACCTCTGACATTTTCAGGATGGTGCCCGCAGCCCCAGCACAGCACAGTGCCCTCGGCCTGCAGTCCCAGCACACCACAGCTACCTTGAGCTACAACACCTCACAGCAGAGCTCCAGCACATCGCCCGCAGCTCCAGTACAGTCCATCGCCCTATTCCACTACCGACCCTGCCTCCTGTGACCCTGCTCCACCACCGCTGCTGACCGCTCCCGATAAGACACCACCGGATTGTAAGACGGAACCCCTTTTTTTTACATTTTTTTCCTCTAAATTTGGCGTGCGTCTTATAATCAGATGCGTCTTATAAACCGATAAATACAGTACTTTAAAAAGTGGGGTCACTTGATTGGGTTTCAAGCTGTTTTGACCTTATTGACTATGAAGTCAAGGCAAATTTGCACTCTAAAAGTCAAATAGAGTCCTGCCATGTGCCCAAACAGTAGTTTCTCACCATATGTGGGGTATCAATAAGAAAAAAGAATATAATAAACGGTTTGGTCCATTTTCTCCTTTTTACCCTTTGTAAAAATGAAAAATTGGAGGCTATAGCAGCATTTTAGAGGAAAAATATTTTTTTCATATTAATTTGAGTTAATTCCTGTGAAGCACTTGAAGAATTAATACATTTTCTGACAGCAGTTTTGAACACTTAGTGGGGGTAAGGTTTTGATGTTTTTTAAATTAATACTGCTTTGGGGGGTTTGGGAGGGGGAGTCCAATACATAAGCCCCTCAAAGACACTTCCAAATTGAATAGCTCCCTAAAAAAACAGATTTAGGAAAGTTCCTTGAAGAAATGAAAGATTGCTGCAAAACCTTTAACCCTTCTAACACCCTAACAAATTAAAAAAAGAAAACATTTGAAAAATTAAAAGACATATGTAAATGTTGTCTTTTAAGTATTTTGTGTGGTATGACTTTTATATTTAAGGATATAAAAAATTCAAACTGTACAAATTGCTATTTTTTCCACATTTTGCCAAACTTTTTGGTTTTTCAGAAATAAACACAAAACATGGAAAATGTTGGGCCAGATTTATCAATATTCTAAAGTATAATGTGTCACAAAAAAAAAAAATCAATGTTAGGGTTACTTGGATATTATAAAGTATTCCAGAGTTATTACCACAAAAAGTGACACAGGTCAGATTCGTAAAATGGGGCCAAAATTTGCTCCCTCCATCACTAAAGGGCCATTTACACGCTGCAACATTGCTAACGATATATCGTCGGGGTCACGGTGTTTGTGACGCACATCCGGCGCCGTTAGCGACATCGCAGCGTGTGACACCAAGGAGCGACCTTCAACGATCGCAAAAGAGACAAAAATCATTGGTATATGGGAGGTCGTTTATTTACCAAAAATCGTTGTCTCGTACGTAGCAAGGTTGTTCCTCGTTCCTGCGGCATCACACATCGCTATGTATGACACCGCAGGAGCGATGATCATCTCCTTACCTCCGTCGACCGGCAATGATAAGGAAGGATGTGGGCGGCATGTTCCGGCCGCTCATCTCCGCCCCTCCTCTGCTATTGGACGGCCATTTTGTGACATCGCTGTGACGGCGAACTCCCCTCCCCCCTGAAGGAGGGATTGTTCGGTGGGCACAGCGACATCGCAGAACAGGTATGTGCGTGTGACACTGCCGTAGCGATAATGTTCGTTACGGCAGCGATCACCACGTATCGCACCAACGACGGGGGAGTGTGCTATCACGCACAACATCGCTAGCAATCGCTAGCGATGTTGCAGCGTGTAAAGCACCCTTAAAAGGTTAAAGAGCGTGACGGGAATATTTTTTAGGTTATATATATTTTTTAAACTTTTTTGTTTTTTATATTATTTATTTGTATTACAATTTTTTTTCTTAATTTTGTTGTTTTCATACTAGTCACTGGGGCTATTTTAGATTCAATTCCTGTTATCTCAAGAAATACATTACCGTGTATTGGGAACAATAGGCTGACTGGGACTGTCTTTTGTATTGACGAATCTAATGAGAGGGTGCAAAGGTCATTGTAAAGGAAGTGGGACATCACATGATGCAAAAATGTTATCTGTCATTGTAACCCTGCCTGTGATGATAATGAGACTATTGAAAACTCTTCTGTAAACAACAGGCAGTATGAGTATATTTTATCTTTATTTTTAGCTCTCATTTTCTGATATAAACGAAGTGGGACATCACATGACTGTGCAGAAATCTTACCTGTCATTGTAAACCTGCCTGTGATGATAATGAGACTATTGAAAACTCTTCTGTAAAGAACAGGAAGTACGAGTATATTTTCTCTCTATTTTTAGCTCTCATTTTCTGAAAAATGTCCCTTTAAAACCTTTTTGGGGAAAACACTATACACACAGCAGGTTTTCACCTGTGTTATCATGACTCGTGTGCTTTTTTTTCTCAAAATGCTGCATTTTCTTGTTGTGACATTTTTTCTGGTGATTTTCAAGTAAACTAAAGTCAGACAGCTGCATTAAAAGATAAATTCATGTCTTATAAAGAGAATTCGTTTGTGGCTGTAATTGCTTATGGACAAAGGAACCTCCCTGTAAGGAGCACTAAGAATTAAAAATCATTACTGTGTAAACAGTCAATTTTTATTATTTCTTTTCCTTCATTGGAAACAACTGTGGATTGTATGTATAAAATATGTATTATGTCTTAAATAACTAGGTTCCTGACCTACAAGCTAGTTTCTGACCCATTTCTAGCAATGAAATACAGATAATATGTAATATTCTGTTTAACCCCTCTCCGGAATCTTTTTTCTATGCAAGATGTCCCATGCATGTACAGTATGATGGGTGCTATACAGTTGGCACCTGCCTGTAACCTCTCTTTTGACCCTAATACCTATTGCTACTATTTAAAGGGAATCTGTCACCATTTTGTGTTTTTCTTAGATATTTATGTGGGCATACAGCTGTCATAGAGGTGAAATTAGCCGTACCTGTATGCCTCCTGAATAAAGGCTCGTTTGGCAAAAATCCTCTTTTATATCTTTGATCTTCTGGGCTATGGGGCATGTGCTGCCTGGAAGATATGCCTGCCTCCAGGTCTTCATTATACAGTATTCCAGTATAAGGAAAGGGTGACAGATTCCCTTTAACCCCTTAGATGACAAAATCAATAGTGGCAGCATCATCTAATTGATTAGACAGAGAGAGTTCCTCTGTCCAGTGGCATAACTAGAGTTCTTTAGGCCCCAAGTCCAAATTTTGACATGGGCTTAAAGGGGTATTTTGGGGAGATAAGAAAAATCTTCTACTGCCCTCATAAACTATAAAGATGAGATACCCAGGGTAGTTCCTGTACCTGTAATTCAGTGTGACGCTGAAGCTGCTCTTTTCTGCTCCCCCTACCCTCTGGGATGTTACATCACATGTCAGGGGCATGGCCTGCTCCATGCTGTTCGTAACAGCCAGCCCCCTAGAATGTGTTTTGTCTGTACTGGCAGGGGTTTGGGAGCAAGAGGCCTAATCTTGTCATTCATCTACCAATGCTGGGTCACATCCCATGTGTTGCATGGAGCATACCTAACTGCTGTGCAAAAACACTATGGGGCAATAGGAGGGAAGAGCAATTGATGACACTGTTTTGCTGTCTGCGTGAAATGTTTTTAAATGTCAAGACTCCAAGATGGGTCTCCAAGTTGTGTGTTGTCTGTACTGGCAGGGGATGGGAACAACAGCCCTACACCTGTCTCACATCCAAATGTATATTTCTTGTGTCAATATTTGGAAAGCTAATGGCTATGCCAAAACCTTGAGACTTCACTATAAAACATATTTTTGCCATTTTGGAATCTTTTCAACCCCCTTAAAGGTGTTTTCTCTTTGGTTTGGCCTCCTATTGAATACAATGGGGTTTGAAATAACAAAACATTCGACGAACATCGAGAGGTTTGTTACAGATTGTTGAACTGGACTTCTCAGATAAATAAAAATGTTCAGTAGATGCTTGATATGTCCTCAACATATCTACTGAAGAAATCAAAGCTCTAGATCTTATTTCATGCTTCATTTATTATGTGGAATCTTGCTGTACAAGACAGGGAGATATTATGATTCATAATATGTTATCTGCTTGCACTTTGGCACTAAATTACTGTTTGCCCTGTTTTCTCTATATCAGCATTAAAGAGTAGTTTAGATTCAAAAATTGTTTGTTCCTATTTACAACTTTTTGTTTTACCAAATGCACTAGGAATGCACAACCGAGGGCATATACAAATATCTGTTGACAGCGCTGCAATAAAATATTAATGAAGCAAGCAGGGACCAGATAAACACTCTCGGTGTCTTTGGCAGGGGGTTCACTATGCACACCCCTTCTTTCCCATTGATCCCTGAAGTTCAGTATAAAAGCTGTCAGATGGATAATGATTAATTTAGTTGCCCCTGTTTTCCAACTGGCAGCAGGAGAACAAAAACAACAACTGAGAATCTGACTTTCATATAGTTATGCAACTTTCCAAAACGCTCTCCAGACTGACATCATGCCCTCTATTTTTATCAGATCTATTTTTTTTCCATTGACATAGGCTAAAAAGGTGCATCAGATTTCAATATGTATGGCCGCATGAACATCAAAAATTAATGTAAACATGTAAAAAATCTGTAAAAATATGAACTGATCTGTAGGTCAATTTTAAAGAGTAATATTTACACTGCGTATGAAAAAGGCCACACTTGTCAATACCTGGTTATAAAACCAATACAATGCAATAGGCAGACAGGCTCTAGTGGCAGTGGCATAACTTTGGGGGAGTAGTCATGTGAACCATATGCCTCGGGCATAGCCAGCAAAGGGACACCGTCTGGCCACCTCTGCATAAGAAAAGATTACACTGTGTGCAGAATTATTAGGCAAATGAGTATTTTGATCCCATGATACTTTTTATACATGTTGTCCTACTCCAAGCTGTATAGGCTTGAGAGCCAACTACCAATTAAGTAAATCAGGTGATGTGCATCTCTGTAATGAGGGGTGCGGTGTAATGACTTCAACACCCTATATAAGGTGTGCTTAATAATTAGGCAACTTCCTTTCCTTTGGCAAAATTTGGCGGGTTCTGAAAAGTCCACAATTGTGAGATGCCTTGCAGAGGGATGCATCATTCTTGTGTGGCACCTGCTTTGGAAGCAATCTATAGAGTTCCACCCACATTCACCTCTACAGATGTTGCTTCTTTGGTTGAACTGGAGAATACTACAATTCCCAAGGTGCCTTGCAAATCTGGGTGAGGAGAACAAAGGACGGAGGGGTGGCAGGACGTTGAGCCACCTTGGAGGGGTGAAGCTGCAACTCTGTGTGATGAGAGACTGAGTGCTGAAGCTACAGGATGCACTATTAGTAGGAGCTGTTGTCCTCCAGATTTACCACGCCGAAGAAGGATTTTGCCTGCTGTACCAACTCTCTGCAAGCCATTGAATCCAGACGCCCCAGTGTGGATTAGTCTGAGAGAACAGGCCTGCTGCAGACAGAAGTGAGTAGGACATTGCTGTGACTTGTAGTTCTACAGTTTGAGAAGTGTGCTGGAGCAAATTACAAGGCCTTGCTAGAGAGGACTTTTGACTGCACTAACTGGGAGTTTGTATAGGACCAGCCCTGGTGAAATACTGCCTTCATTACTTTAAGTGCACCAACGTACTGCAAGTGTGACGCCCTGGACTAGCCAGGTAGTCACATACATACCAACACACACACCCCCACCCTAGGCAGTGACAACAGTCAATCAAAAATCCTTGTTGGCTCCCTCCAGGGTCTGATGTCCACACCAGGTGGGGCGGAGCCAGGTGGTTGGCCCCTCCTACCGAGGAGTTCACAGGCCTGGAGGAAAAGTGTCAGTTCAGTCTTGGAGGTGAAAGTGAGAGGAGTGAACACTTGAGGTGTCTGGGTTGGAGCCCAGACACTGACAGCAAGGTTGGCAGACGGCGGTGGCCGTCTGCAGGAGTTGGTGGAACTCCGCAGAGCCGTAAGGACCGGGGTCGGGCGTCAGCCCACCTGTACCGGACCGGGGAACGGAGTGAAGCTAAGCGCGCAGGCAGGGCCATCGGACCCCGACCAGGCTTGGAGCCGCCGTCAATAGTCAAATCCGAGTGTGACAGGAACCCCAGGGGTTTCCTAACAAGCAAGTCCCGATTGAAGGCAACCGTCCACTCAGAGAGGATATACAGCCACCGCCACAGGCTAGAGATCCAAGGGCCAGCGCCTGCGGGCAAAACGGGCTCCTACGGCACCTATACGCCGGGGAGCGGACTACCGGTGGGCAACCACAGGAGTCAAGAACATTTTCAAAGGTGCAGGGAAAGACAACCACCATCAGCCGTCCGGGGAGAGCACAACAACACTGCAGCCGGCTGCGGGACCCGTCCATCCAGCCATTTTGGTTTACCTACGACTTTGTCAGTGATTGTCTGAGTGAGTACACCAGTGCCGTCCGGCACCGTGCCGCGCAGTCCCTGCACCCCAGCCATCCGGCCTCCCCGTTACACCATCGGGCCCCGGGATCACCAACCTCTGCCCACGGAGGAGACAACATCTCAGCTGCACCCTACCATCTCTCCCGGGATCCCCGTTACCAGCAGCGGTGGTGCCATTATCACCACGACCCGTGGGTGGCGTCACGAACAATCTCCCTAAACATACCATCCCCATTTCACTCACGGGTGAGGAGCGTTGCTCGAGTCCCCGGGTCCGGTCCACGGCGTCCGGATGAAAAATTGAAAGCGCCACCATCTTTGGCGCGAAGATTTCCCGCTCGAGCGTCTTCCCCGAGCAGGGAAGGCGCGAAAGTGAAGCCCCGCCCCCAACAAGCGGAAGTGCTAGAAAGAACCAAGGGGGATGGGAAAAAGATGTCTGCGCCCGACAGAGCCGTTGGAGGAGCAGCGGTCGCAGCCGCGGCGGCATGTAACTAGCGCTGCAGCGCGCAGGGACGCCAGGACTCTGCTGAAACACGTTCCTGGATCCAGCCACAAGATGGGCCAGGAGCTCCAGGCCCAAGTCCACTTCATGCTGGCGAAGTGGACGTCGGAGATGAAGGGCCTGGCCGCAACCATTTGGGCATCCGAAGTGGAGGTGGTCTCAGAGGAGCGGGTAAGCGACCCACGCCCCTATGTCCCCGAGGGATCGGTCGATACGGCTGAGGGGCTCGGCCTGCTGCTGTCCACCACGCTACCTCCCTCACTGCCCATGCCCACGGCCAACGCCCTGACCGACCCGTTACCCCTGTCACCGGTAGCGGAGCCCGCAGCGTCTTAGGGAGAGGGCCCAAACCTGCGACCCCTGGGCCTTACCTTTGTCACCGCCCTGGCACCCGTCCCGGCTTCCATCCCGACTGCGACGGAGATGACGACGGCCCCGGCAGTCCGCCCAGCCGCAGCGGAGGCGATCCTCGACCAGAGGCCAGCACCGCAAGTCCCGTCAACCGCTCCCAGACCCCGGGCCACGGCTGAGGCACGGCAGGAATGCAGCTGCCAACAGGCAGAGCAGGCCACGTCACAGCGGGGTCCCTCATTATCGAAGGTACCGGTTGTAGCCGGCACGAGGGACTCTGTCTGGGCCCATCCCCCACACCGCCTGAACCGGAGCAAGCAGAAGGTGCTCCACACCGGGAGCGGCAGCAACGGCAGCTGTGCCGCTGGATTGCTGTTTAAAGATGAGGAAAAGAGCAGTTGCCCCCGTTGGGACCCTCAGCTGAATGAATGAATGAATGCAAATCAACCGAAGTTTTCACCTGATTGTCGACAGTGATTACCCGGCCGTTGATGGCAAGTTGTCCCCGGAGGGACTCTGTGTTTACCACCCACATGAGAAACTGCTCATGGACATGGCCGAGAACTTGCAGGCCTCCCATGAACTTGTGGGTTTGTAAATAGTTTAGTGGGCTGGTTTCCGTCCGTGCCGCCTCCGGAGAGGCAGATTGGAGGAAGGGCCCGCAGCAGAGGAGGCTGGGGCCCGGCCACCACCAGGACCGGTGGCCATTCTCCGGGGGTCAGGGGTCCCCTGGACGTGTGGTCCCCTGAAGTGACAGCCGGGTGCGAGACACCGTACCCGTTCCCACTCGGGTAACCTGGACTGGGGTAAAGGGGTGCTGCCCATTTCTTAGGGGCAGCATCAAGGATCAGGTTATTTGGGTGGGAGAGCGGATGACCGTGAACCCGTCCGTTTAATAAAAATGTTCGAAACGTTAAAAGTAATGCACCTCCCGTAAGGGAAGACTTGAAAATATGCGTATGTTGAAGTTTTAATATGTTATTTATCTTTTTACAGTTTGAAAAAAAAAATAAAACCGGTGATGGACGGGCAGCCCGCGGACGGTCTGCATTTTACCAAGGGCGAGTGTGACGCCCTGGACTAGCCAGATAGTCATATACATACCAACACACACACCCCCACCCTAGGCAGTGACAACAGTCAATCAAAAATCCTTGTTGCCTCCCTCCAGGGTCTGATGTCCACACCAGGTGGGGCGGAGCCAGGCGGTTGGCCCCACCCACCGAGGAGTTCACAGGCCTGGAGGCGGGAAAAGTGTCAGTTCAGTCTTGGAGGTGAAAGTGAGAGGAGTGAACACTTGAGGTGTCTGGGTTGGAGCCCAGACACTGACAGCAAGGTTGGCAGACGGTGGTGGCCGTCTGCAGGAGTTGGTGGAACTCCGCAGAGCCGTAAGGACCGGGGTCGGGCGTCGGCCCGCCGGTACCAGACTGGGGAACGGAGTGAAGCTAAGCACACAGGCAGGGCCATCGGACCCTGACCAGGCTTGACCAATAGTCAAATCCGAGTGTGACAGGAACCCCAGGGGTTTCCTAACAAGTCCCGATTGAAGGCAACCGTCCACCCAGAGAGGATATACAGCCACCACCACAAGCTAGAGATCCAAGGGCAAGCGCCTGCGGGCAAAACGAGCTCCTACAGCACCTATACGCCGGGGAGCGGACTACCGGTGGGCAACCACAGGAGTCAAGAACATTCTTAAAGGTGCAGGGAAAGACAGCCACCATCAGCTGTCCGGGGAGAGCACAACAACAACAACACTGCAGCCGGCTGCGGGACCCGTCCATCCGCCGTTTTGGTTTACCTACGACTCTGTCAGTGATTGTCTGAGTGAGTACACCAGTGCCGTCCGACACCGCGCCGCGCAGTCCCTGCACCCCAGCCATCCGGCCTCCCCATTACACCATCGGGCCCCGGAATCACCAACCCCTGCCCACGAAGAAGACAACATCTCAGCTGCACCCTACCATCTCTCCATGGATCCCCGTTACCAGCAGCGGTGGTGCCATTATCACCACGATCCGTGGGTGGCGTCACAAACAATCTACCTAAACATACCATCCCCATTTCACTCACAGGTGAGGAGCGCTGCTCGAGTCCCTGGGTCCGGTCCACCGCTCGAGCCACCGAGCAGCAGCAGCAGAAGCCCCGGACCCGAGCGTGGCGAGCGCGTCCCCGCCGCCCGCGACACAAGCGCGCCAACATCCGCGGCAACTGAGGCCCCAATTTGGGACTGTGTCATTTGTGACGCTGCAGCTGTTAGTTGGTAGATAGTAATTAGTCAGCACAGTGTGTGGTGTAGGTTAAAGAGGAAGCATTACCCCTAACCTTCAGGTCTATTACAAAGAGCCCCTCCTGCATTTTTGTAGAATACTGCATAACATATCTTGTTGTTCACTGTTATTTGCTTTTACCCTGCAATTGCCATTTTTCATCCTCCTGCAAATAAACCTGTTAAGATTTCTAACCTCAGTTATTGTGAGTGTGTACGGAGCGTGGTCAGGGGTTTCCCAAGTCGACCCCTAGCAGAAGACAAAGAACCTTCTGCATTCCCCTAGAGCTCCTAGCAAGATTCGGGTGGAGGCACTGCGTTATATCAAGGTGAGAACTACCGAACACTCTGCCCCAGCGGCAAATTAAAGGGGTGTTACACTTGAAATTGCCAAACTTTTGAAGCGTGATCACCGAACAATCAAGCATTTCATGGCGCGTTGGGCAAAAAAGGCAAAAAAAGGTGCAAAATAACTGCTCATGAATTTATGAAAATCAAGCGTGAAGCTGCCAAGATGCCATTTGCCACCAGTTTGGCCGGATTTCAGAGCTGCAATGTTACTGGAGTATCAAAAAGCACAAGGTGTGCCATACTCAGGGACATGGCCAATGTAAGGAAAGCTGAAAAACAACCACCTTTGAACAAGAAATATAAGATGAAACATCAAGACTGGGTCAAGAAATATCTTAAGACTGATTTTTCAAAGGTTTTATGGACTGATGAAATGAGAGTGACTCTTGATGGGCCAGATGGATGGGCCATAGGCTGGACCAGTAAAAGGCAGAGAGCTCCACTCCGACTTAGACACCAGCAAGGTAGAGGTGGGGTACTGGTATGGGCTGGTGTCATCAAAGATGAACTTGTGGGATCTTTTCGGGTTGAGGATGGAGTGAAGCGCAACTCCCAGACCTACTACCAGTTTCTGGAAGACAACTTCTTCAAGCAGTGTTACAGGAAGAAGTCGGTATCATTCAAGAAAAACATGATTTTCATGCAGGACAATGCTCCATCACATGCAACCAACTACTCCACAGCGTGGCTGGCCAGTAAAGGTCTAAAAGATGAAAAAATAATGACATGGCCCCCTTGTTCACCTGATTTGAACCCCATAGAGAACTCGTGATCCCTCATAAAATGTGTGAGCTACAGGAAGGGAAAACAGTACACTTCTTGGAACAGTGTCTGGGAGGCTGAAGTGGCTGCTGCACGCAATGTTGATAGTAAATAGAACAAGCAACTGACAGAATCTATGGAAGGTAGGCTGTTGAGTGTCATCATAAAGAAAGGTGGCTATATTGGTCACAAATGTTTTGGGGTTTTTTTGCATGTCAGAAATGTTTATTTCTAAATTTTGTGCAGTTATATTGCTTTACCTGGTGAAAATAAACAAGTGAGATGTAAATATATTTGGTTTTTATTAAGTTGCCTAATAATACTGCACATTAATAGTTACCTGCACAAACAGATATACTCCTCAGATAGTCAAATCTAAAAAAAACCACTCCAACTTCCAAAAATATTAAGCTTTGATATTTATGAGTCTTTTGGGTTGATTGAGAACATAGTTGTTGATCAATAATAAAAAAAAATCCTCTGAAATACTACTTGCCTAATAATTCTGCACACTGTGTAGAATATCATTATACTGCTGATACTGGAGTCCCTGCTCTGACTGGCTTCCTCCTCCTGGCAGGGATGTCAGTACTCTCAGCTGATGTCCCTGCCCCTGGCTTCCAGGACCTGCACACACCGCACAGGTCTCCCAGCAGCATGCTTGGATCCATTGCACGTTCCTCCCTGCTTTTAAAGGGCCAGCATGCCCTAACCCAAATGTACCTCTAAGCCTATGGCTGTAAGGCACTACTATAAGTACTTAAGGCATACTTCCCCTATGGGAGGTGCCTGAGCAACGTGGTCTTGCTGCTTGAGACAGACTTGCTAGTTGTCAGGTCTTGTTTCTTGTTCCCTCTATCCTGTGTCTGTTACCTGTGCCTGGTAACCCATACATGTGTTCTAGTACCTGCCAGAACCTTCCATACCTGCAACAATCTGCTATATCAGTCAGAACCTGCCATGCTTGCCAGTTTGTAAGAGCCATCCTGCCTGCACCTGAGTCCGTTCCTTCATCCTCGACCCCTGGAGTCAGCTGCCACAGTGCCGAGTTATCCCCTGAAGTAGCACCTGGTGGCTACCTTCCAGCTCAATACTAATCACACCATCAGAGGCTCTAAAGATGATTAAATAGTCGCCTAGTTACACCTCTTCAGTGTGAGCTGGTGTTGTAGCACAGTTGGTCAACACCCACCAGCGTAATGCGGGCATCACACGATACGATCTATTGTGCGATCGCACGAGCGATCGTACCCGCCCCCGTCGTTTGTGCGTCACGGGTAATTAGTTGCCCATGGCGCACAAAGTCGTTAAACCGCCATCACACGTACTTAACTGCAGAGCAATGTCGCTGTGGGCGACGATCATCCACTTCCTGAAGGGGGTTGGACGTTCGGCGTCACAGCGATGTCCCACAGTGGCCGGCCAGTAGAAGCAGAGGGGCGAGATGAGCGGGATGTAAACATCCCGCCCTCCTCCTTCCTTCTGCGGGAGCCGCGGGACACAGGTAAGCTGTGTTCATCGTTCCCGGGGTGTCACACGGAGCGATGTGTGCTGCCCCGGGTACGATGAACAACCGGCGCAAGAAAAATAAACGACTTTTTAAAAATGAGCGACGTGTGAACGATACATGATTTGTGAATGTTCTGCGTTGCTCGTAGGTGTCACACGGGACGACGTCGGAAACGATGCCGGATGTGCGTCACGAAAACCGTGACCCCGACGACATATCGCACGATAGATCGTCTTGTGTGACGCCCGCATAACTCTTATCTCATGCAATGAACTGAGGTATCTCCCATGACAACATATTGCTGTCATCATGAAAGTGATTAAGCTTGGAGAGCAGGTAAAAGGCCTGCTTCTGGAGATCAAGTGTATTGGTTTTTTTTAGACAAGGTTATTATTGAAGCTCTGATCTGACAGCTGACCTGACATTGCAGTTGATTGCTGATGTATTTATGTACTGATGGTGGTTCTTGTGCTATATTCATGTATTGATGGTAGTTCTATAGTTGTATTCATGTACTGATGCTGGTTCTTAAAATGTAGTCATGTGCTGATGGTGGTTCTCGTGCGGTATTCATGTACTCATGATATTTTTGTTGTTGTATTCATGTGTACCGCCCCGGGGCTCGGCCGGCTGCCGAGCCGCTCGGGTCCGTGCTCGTCGGTGGGTGGCTCGAGCTCCTCCTGGACCCGGGGGTCACGTCGCTCTGAAAGGGAGTTGGCGCTACTTGTAGGGATTTTGGTGGGGAAGGTTCATGGCCGAGGCCGTGGAGTTTAAAGGTATAAGTTCATGACGCCACCCACGGGTTGTGATGAATGTGGACACCACCGCTGCCATTAACTAGACTCCCGGGGGCGGTGTTATGCAGCCTGGTGTTGACCCCTCTGTGGGCAGGGGTGATGGTCCCGGGGCCTGGTGGTTGTGAGGTGCGGGCAAGATGGTGTGGTGCGGTGCGCGGCCCGAGGGCACTGTTGTACTCACTATGACAGATACACCGGAGTCTCTGGTAAACCAAAAAGGATGGTGTTCGGTGCCCACAGCCGACTGCGCTTTGCCCCTTTCTCAGGTTGGTGGTTCCCGCCTTTCTCCTGCACCTTTTTGTAGAACTTGACTGCCTATGCTTCCGCAACGGTAGTCCGCTACCCGGCTTGATGTGTGTCGGGGAACCTGTTTGCCCGCAGGCGCTGGCCTGTGGGATCTCTCTGCCTGTGCGGTGGCTTTATATCCCCCTCGGTGGACTGTTGCCGTCTTTCGGGTTTTGGGACAAGAAAGGATCTAAGGTCCAGACCTCAATCAGTAAATTCGACATGGCCCAGTGGCTTCTGGACCTCGTTCTGGGTCTGAGTATCGCTCCTGGTGCTCCGGTTTCCAGTTGGCTCCCCGGTTCGGTTCCGGCGGGCCACTACCCTGTCCCGGTCCCTTACGGTTCCACCAGCCATCTTCCCGGCTCCTGCAGGTGGCAACCACCGTCTGCCTCCTTGCCAGAGGTGACTGGGCTCCAACCCAGACACCTGGTGTTAGACTGTGGCAGACCTGGACACAGGTCTGCACTTGAACTCCACTCCACTTCACTGTCAAAACTAATCTACTCTGTTTTTCCTGCCTCAGGGCCTGTGAACTCCTCGGTGGGTATGGCCAACCATCTGGCTCCGCCCCCTGTTGTGTACATCAAACCCTGAGGGAGGTGACAAGGTTTTTGTAAGTTGGCTGCTGTCACCTTATTAGGGGCTGGTGTTTGTGCAGGGGGTCTACCTGGCTAGTCCAGGGCGTCACACATGTACTAATGGGGATTGTGGTGCAGCATGCATTTACTTTTGTTGGTTCTGGTGATACATTCATGCACCAATGTTTGTTCTGGTGATGTATTTATTTACTCATGGTGGATCTGGTGCTATATTCATATCCTGTTGTTGGTTCTGGTAATATATTCATGCATAAATGATGGCTTTGGTTGTGCATTTATGTTCTGATGGTGGTTCTGGTTCTGTATTCATGTACTGAAGGTGAATCTGGTGATGTGTTGATATATGGATGATGGTTCTGGTGATGCATTCATATACTGATGATGGTTGTGATACTGTATTTCTGTAATGATGATGGCTCTAGTATTGTATTATTGTATTTTTATTGATTTTGATCCTGTACACATATAGCAATCCATAACTTGCGAGATAATGTTATAAGTGAATTGTCAAATACTGTAATGTGATAACCTATTGTGACCTCTGACAAGTTAAGGGTTACTGCATCCTCATTCATGTTTGGAGCAACAATTTTAAAATTAAGTACTGTAGTTTATCAAATCCTGTGTGTAACTGAACTTTTGCCCCAGGTGCACTTTTGCCCTGTGATATAAGGTAAAGGTAGCACAGGTGCAAAAAAGCCTGATGAATAACCACTGACACACCTGATTCCACAGGACTTTTTTTTATGGAATTTTGTACGTTTTTAATCACTTGGAAATAAATTTTGATGTTTTTATATATATTTGGACATTTTCTTACTACTGGAAAAAGCCACCTTTTTTGACTACTTACTAGTACTAGCGCCCTTCATCCGAGCACCGTTCAGAAATGTCATCTACTTGGAACTGTTTCATATGGTAAGCTGATCACTTTATTTTTTTACCTCTTTATACATAGTATGAGCCCCTACATAGTCCCTGAATATACAGTATGAGCCCCCACATAACTTCCTTATACATGGTAGTAGCCCCTATATACAGTATGAGCCCCCAAATTATCTCCTTGTACATAGTATGAACCCCTCAGATAGCCCCCTATATGGAGTATGATCCATCAAATAGTCTCCTTATACACAGTATAAGCCCCCAAATAGTTTCCTTATAAACAGTATGAGCCCCCAAATAGTCTCCTTATACACAGCATGAGCCTCTTATCAACACTATGGGTCCTCACATAGCCTTCTATATACAATATAAGCCCCCACATAGCCTCCTATATACACTATGATCCTTTACATAGCCCTTATATATACAGCCACACATCTCACATAGTAATAAAAACACCACATACTCTTCTCCCTCTCTATCCCCCAGCACTGAGTCCTGCTTCGGTCTCCAGTACACTTACACAGCAGACGCGATGACATGACATCATCGCGACTGCTGTCTCAGTCACAGACGGTGATTGATTGATTGATGGAAGACTGAGCTGACAGCTCCATCATCCACCAATGTATTCAGGATGCAGATAGCGGCAATATTGAGAGGAGTGCGTATGGCACATGGCACGGTGAGGCCCAAGGGCCACTGACTTCAGACCTTTGGCTGGCTCGGTCCACGGACCAGACTGGAGCAGCTAGCAGCTCTCCTGTGCTCAATTCATTTTTGGTCAGTGAGTCTTTACAAACCTTGTTTCAGCTGTTTTTCTTATATGAAATGTTTTTTAGCTACTTCTGCCCAATAAACCATAAAATTAAGAGTGTACATGGATGACATCCATTTTTATTATTATGGCCCATTCACTTGCACCGTTGCGTTTGATCCACCACATGGATCATAGAAGGACATATCTTCTTTTTTGTTTTTATTTTTTGTTTTTTTTTAGAACAAAAGGCACATTCAATGTAATCGATCCATGATGAATCTGCAAAAGTAATGGATAGCACAGATACCAAAGTTATGTGGGAGATTGGCCAAATGTAGGTCAGAAATTGCATCAATATATGTCCCCATTTTTTGACATAGGTTAGCACATTGAACAATTAACAGATTAGCAAACAAGTTCAGTGTGGGCGTATGGTTCTCGCTTCACTAATTTTATCTAGAACATTTAAATGAATAGTGCTTCAGGTGCCTTACTAGTTCTAATAAAGACAGGGCGTGAATGTAAAAGGACCAAGCCTCGTTTCAGTCAGGCTTGAGAAGCATGATCACTTTGTTGTAAATTTAAGCTGGTTTTCTGTCATCTAAAGTAGATTTAACTCCTTCCAGACCTGTGAAAAAAATGTACATCTGTTGATCACCTGTCTCGTCTTGAGGTTCGAACTTCATTTCCTTCCCCGAGTGCCACAGCCCTTTGTTATGCTCCATGTTGAGTCTTACAAGTGTGCTGGTGTTCCTCAGTGACATCCTCTCCCAAGGCCTTCTAAGGCCCACTTGGACACACCACGGTGTCTGAGAATTAAGGCTGTAATGTGTTCAGTTGCTGTTCGTTTGGAGATTGCCAGCATACAGTTTCTTCTGTTAACTTTTTTGCTGTAAAGACAAACTGTTATGAAAGACAGTTCTGTAACTTCCTGGGGTCGAGGTGTTTTCACCCGACTCATCGTCGGGCCGGGGGTGCAGATTCTCTGCGTCATCACGGGCTGGCCTGGCCCGGTTTCGTGACCCCGAGGCATACAGAAGGGAGGGAAGGCGGTGGACGGAGGAAGGATGGAGGATGGGGGTGGTAGTGACGGTGAGGAGAGTCTTTTTAGATCGTGACGCCACCTGTGGTCCGTGGCCAGAGATGGGCCGCCGCTGCGGGTGCTACTCTCTGAGGCTGATGGTGAATGTCGCAGCCGGGATGGTGTTGCTCCCCACAGGCAGAGCGGGGTTACCCCGGGGAGGTTTATAGAAGACGGACGGGGGTGGCGGTAGTCCCCGTTGGCGCCGCAGCGCTGGGCGACGGTGACGGCAAATAAGAGGCAGTGGCAGGGGCTGTGGTTTTAGGTCTTTTACTCACTGGTAGTTCAGGTGCTGCCCCAGAGTACCGGTCTCTGTCACGATGGGCTCCAGACGATCCTGGATAGTCGACGGTAATCACCGGTGCCCGTGAAAGTCTTTCTAGTGAAGTGTTCCTCGGTTGCTATCCGGAACCCGGGCCGAGCCTTCAGCTCCAAGCCAGGAACCCACAGAGAAAGAGAAGCGCTCAACTCCCATTATCTATGTCAGATGTTGTCCCAAGCTGTGCCCGGAAAAGTCTCCTGTAGTGTGATGGTTGCGCCTACTTTTTACCCCAAGTGGTGCCCGCCCCCAGTGGTTGTCCTAGCGATTGGGGAAGTCCCATGCTTCGTGATGGCTAACCACCCTGGCCGCCCTAGTCCACCCCCCTGTGGGAAAGTGTACCACCCCTGTAAGGGGGTAGTTGGACCCCCGAGCAGTAAAAGAGAATTCCCCCCTGAAGACGCCACATGGTGTGGTGATGTATGTTTGTCAAATGTTTAACAGTAATGATAAAATGTTATCTGCTGTGCGAGGTAGTAAATGGTTTTCCCCACTAGGTGCCAGTACAGAGTAGGTGGTTCCCCTGGTAACAGTGGCAGGGAAGGAGGAGTTGTGTAGCCTAGTTGAGGGATGGGCTCTGAATGCAGGGCCAGAGTTTAGTCAGACGTGACATGCCAGAAAGCTCAGTCTGAGGTGATGGGGCAGAGTGTGGGAGTGGGTGCTTTGGCAGAGAGGTGGAGGTCAGCAGGAACACCTGTAGAAGGGACCTTTGGGAGACGGGAACGCCCGTAGCGAAAAAACAGAATAAACCTTTGAGGAAAGGTGGAAAAGTCGGGACTTGCCCGGAGCCGGTAGTGTGTACTGGAGCCACCCCATAGTCTGAAAAACCCCTGAGATAGGGCTTGACTAAACCCGGGTTGGAGTGCAGCTATCAGGGGGGTAACACGTGACCCCTGCAGGTGAAGGAAAGTGTCCGGAGGAAAAAGGAAACCGTCAGTAAGAAGTGTGCTGTAAAAAGAACCTGTAACGTAGAATTGTGGTACTGAAGTAAACCTGCTGCTGATGTGACGCCCTGGGCAAGCCAGGGGTCACAGGTCATCGCACCACCACACCCTACATCCCAGTTAGGAATACCAAAGCTATTAATATCCTTGTTGCCTTCCTCCAGGGGCTGATGTTCACACCAGGGGGTGGGCCAGGTGGTTGGCTCCGCCCACCGAGGAGTTCACAGCCCTGGAGGCGGGAAGAACCAGGCAGTTAAGAAAAGTTAGTGGAAGTAGAAGGAAGTGGTAGAGGAGCTAAGTGAAAGTGAAGTAGTAGTGGAGCAAAGAAGAAAAGAGTAAAAGTGAGCGTAGAAAGCCCTGAAATTGGTCCGGCTAAGTGCAGGACAGTGTCAGCAAGGTCAGCAACAGCGGAGATTGTCTGGATGGGGACTGCTCGGAGGTTGCTGGAAGGACCGCGGACAGGTAGTGGCCCGGCGGTCTGGAGCAGTATACGAAGGACAGTCAGCACCAGGGCAGGGGCCTCTCGGACCCCGGCAAGGCTAGGAGTCGCCATAATTTGCCAAATCCGTCAGTGAAGGGGACGTCGATCCCCCAACAACCAAGTCCCGACTGAAGGCAAAAGTCCAACCATTAAGGAGAAACACCGCCACCGCCAGGGCACCAGTTCCTCGGGGCCAGCGTCTGCGGGCAAAGTAGGTCTCCTCCGGCCCATATCCAAGCCGGGGAGCGGGTTACCGGTGGGAACCCATCGCTACCAACATAGAAACACTAGGTGCAGGTCAAAGGGACATCACCGTTACCTACTGGGAGAGCAAGTGCAGCCGTCCGTGGGAACCGTCTTTCCAGCCGTGTGGTTTACTGTAAAACTGTGTCAACGTCTCAGGCTGAGTGAGTACCACAGTGCCGCAAGGCACCGCGCTGCCCCCGCGTCCCTGCGCCCACCAAGCCCTGCATCTCCCAACTCATCATTGGGCCCCGGGATCACCAACCCCTACCCACGGAGGGGCAACACAACAACTGGCTGCTCCATACCATCCTTCCTGGGATCCCCATACAGAGCAGCGGTGGTGCCAACAAATCACCACAACCGTGGGTGGCGTCACGGACAATAAACCATCCCCACACCCAACAACCCCCCTTTCACTCACGGGCGAGGAGCGCCGCTAGAGTCCCCGGGATCCGGCTCATCGCTCGAGCCACCGAGCAGCAGCAGGCCGCAGCAGCCGCGGCAGCCGGACCCGAGCAGCAGTGGGAGAGCGCGGCGTCCTGTCCTCCGCCCGCGACAACTTGGCGTCACGAACAGGATCTTACCGCTCTCCCGGGGGTAGAGGTGCGCCTTGTGACCGCCGGAGGTATCCGGCTGAAAATTTCCAGAAGTCGCCATCTTTGGCGCGAAAAGTTCCCGCTCGAGCGTCTTCTCGAGTAGCAGAGGCGCGAAGGCCAAAACTCCGCCCCAATAAAGGAGGGGCCGGAAAGAAGCTAGGGGGGACGGAAACAAGATGTCTGCGCCCGACGGAGCCACTGGAGGAGCGGTGGTTGCAGCCGCAGTGGCACCCGCGGACGGGAATGGGCCTGCCCAGGTCCCGACCGCACTGGCGGGAGGTGCCGCGGCCCCCGCGCTCGCTCAGGTCATGCCGTTCTCCTTGCCCTATGCGCCCGAAGCTGCCTGGCTACCGCAGTATGACGGGAAACCGGATGCCTTACAGGCCTTCCGGAAAAAGCTTAACCCGTTGCTAGAGCTGTACCCCCTGACTGATAAGCAATGTGCAGCGATAGTGCTAGGTCAGCTAACCGGTGCGGCTGAGCAGGAAGCGGAGACCTGGGCCGAGGGGGACCGGCTCTCTGTAGCCACCATCTTTGAGAAGCTACAGACTGCCTTCGAGACCCGGACTGAAGCTGAGCTGAGGATGCAGTTCTACCAGTGCCGGCAACGGGCTGTGGATAGCATTCGGGACTATGCTTTACGTCTGCAAACCGCCCTCCGCACGCTGAAGCGGGTGAATCCTATTAATGAGGTGGATAGCAACAAGATGTTAGTAGAGGAATTTGCGCAGGGGATGAGGTCCCCTGAGGATCGGAAACAACTCCAGCTGTGGGCCCTGGAACACCCTGATGTGGACTTTGCTGTGTTAAAGGAATGGGCCATTAAAGCACTACAGCCCCCAGCCTCAGAAGCCCTGGAGCCAGCCCCGTGGCCCATCGAGACAGCTCCCGTGGTGGTGGCCCCTGCCCTACTGACCTCTCCAACACCTGCAGCCCCAAGCAGCACTATGGAGGAACTGGCAGCCCAGGTCCGTCGCATGGACGGAGACCTCGCCAAGATTCTTGCTGCACTCCAACCGTTGACCAGATCTCAGCCTTCAGCACCGATACAGCTTGCCGACAGCCCTGAAGATGTCCCCTGGATGCAGCGGAGAAGTAATAGCAACCCACGGGGCAGGCCTCCCATCTGCTACAAGTGCCGTAAGCCTGGGCATTACATCCGAGAGTGCCCGTTAAACGAGCAACCCCTGGGGCCCCGGGCCAACCCTCAGGAGTAGAACCCCGTGGCCCCCCGGACTGGCGGGACCGGTATATCGGGGCCCGACCCATCATTCCCGTGGTTGTGGACGGCATACCGGTGATGGCTCTCTTGGACACTGGATCCCAGGTAACTACCATACTATATACGTTGTACCAGCGGTATTGGGGGATAGACGAGCTGGCACCCCCAGATACTAGTATAACGCTAATCGCTGCCAATGGACTCCCATTGACCCAAGTGGGGTATAAACAGGTGGCTATGACGGTAGGGCAAGCTGAACTGCAACACAAGGGTATGATTGTGATCATGAATGAACCCAGTGATCATAACCCGAAGATAGTGCTAGGAACCAATGTGATGGAGCACTGTATGGGTGATGTGTTGGCCCTACTGCAGCAGCTGGCCGCCACGGCGGCGGGGAGCCAACAGAGGGCTGTGCAGCGAGAGATCCGAGCCTTGATGTACCGCCAGCATGTAAACTCAACAGGAGGAGAGATTGGTGGAGTGAGAGTGATGGATGTGGCCCCGTTGCTTGTGCCCCCTAGGAGTGAGATGATGATCTGGGGTAGAGCAGCAGTAGGGCCTCAGGGGCGTGACTACCCTGCCATAATGGAGCCCATACCCTCTGAGCACTGGCCCACGGTAATGGCTGCCCGAGGGGTGGTAGACATGAAGAAGGGGAGAGTGCCTGTGAGGGTATTGAACTGTGGGGAGGAAGAAGTCAGGCTTCCCCGGTATGCCACCATTGCCAAGCTACTCACCCTAGATCCCCACACCATCCATGAAGCCAGTCCCTCCGTCCCCCCACCTACTACCAGCACTTCCCCGCCGCAAGGGGAGGTAAATGAGTGGCACCAACAGCTACACGTGGGCACTGACGATACCCCTACACATCACAAAGCAGGGGTATACAGGGTGGTGCGGGAGTACGAACAGGTTTTCAGCAAACACCCACTAGACTTTGGGCAGATCAAGGGGGTTCAACACCATATCCCCACCGGGGAACACCCCCCTATCAAAGAGAGGTACAGGCCTATTCCCCCTGCACATTATCAGTGTGCCAAAGATATGTTGAGGAATATGAAAGAGGCAGGGGTTATTCGGGACAGCTGTAGTCCCTGGGCCGCTCCGTTGGTACTGGCAAGAAGAAGGATGGTACCATGCGGATGTGTGTGGACTACCGGAAGATTAATCAGATAACCCATAAAGATGCCTACCCACTGCCCCGGATTGAAGAGTCTTTGGCCGCGCTGAGAACTGCAAATTACTTCTCCACCCTTGACCTCACCAGTGGGTACTGGCAAGTGGCCGTGGCCCCGGAAGATCGGGAGAAAACCGCCTTCACCACCCCGATGGGGCTCTGTGAATTTAATAGTATACCGTTCGGGCTGTGCAATGCCCCAGGAACCTTCCAACGGCTGATGGAGTGCTGTCTGGGACACCTAAACTTCGAGACCGTCCTATTGTACTTGGATGATGTGATTGTTTACTCCCAGACGTATGAAGCCCATCTGGAGCACCTGGCCGAGGTGTTTGCGTCCCTTGCCAAATACAGGATGAAGTTGAAGCCCTCTAAGTGCCACCTGCTGAAGCCCAGAGTGCAGTACCTGGGGCACGTGGTGAGTGCACAAGGTGTTGCCCCTGACCCTGAGAAGATCACTGCCATCCAGGGCTGGCCAAGACCAACCACCGTGAGGGAAGTAAGGCAGTTTCTGGGTCTGGTGGGGTACTACCGGCGCTTTATCAAAGGGTACATGAAGATGGCTGCCCCCATGCAAGATCTCCTCGTGGGACAGACCAAAGGTGGTAGATCCATCGGAGCCCCACTGGTGTGGGAAGAAAAGCATGAGGAATCCTTCTGCCAGCTGAAAGCGGCCTTGACCGGAGAAGAGGTCCTGGCGTATCCCGACTATGGCTGCCCGTTCATCCTCTACACAGACGCCAGCAATGTGGGACTAGGAGCAGTCCTGTCCCAGGTCCAGGATGGGAAGGAGAAGGTGATTGCTTATGCTAGCCGGAAGCTTCGGCCAACTGAAAGGAACCCGGAGAACTACAGCTCCTTCAAGCTCGAGCTTCTGGCATTGGTATGGGCTATCACAGAGAGATTCCGTCACTACTTGGCCGCAGCAAAATTCACCGCTTTCACGGACAACAATCCGTTGACTCACCTGGATACGGCCAAGTTGGGCGCGTTGGAGCAGCGGTGGGTGGCCCGGCTAGCCAACTATGACTTCACCATCAAGTACCGTGCTGGTCGTGTCAACATTAATGCTGATGCACTCTCCCGAATGCCCCATTTGTCAGAAGAAGGGTGCGAGGATGATGACCTCGAGGAGATCGAGTTGCCTGCATTTCACCAGCCCTCAACCGAGAGGGTACAGGTACACCATCAACGGGTGGACTTGGACCCACGGCCCAGTCAAGAGTGGCAGGAAGCTCAAAACCAGGCGCCGGCTGTCCGCCTCGTCAAGACCCTGGTGGAACAAGGTGCTGTTGGGATAGACCCTGCCGCCCCGGCTGAAGCCCAGCGCTTGTGGAAAGAACGGAAGCGGCTGTATCTACATCAAGGGAAGCTGTACCGTGAGCTGATCAACCCGAAGACTCATGAGAAAATCTGCCAGTTGGTTATTCCCCAAGCTGATGTAGCTACTGTTTTGCGGGCATACCATGATGGTGCCGGGCACTTCGGGTGGAAAAAGCTGGAGATGCTGTTGAGAGAGCGGTTCTACTGGAGTGGGATGCGGGAGTCGGTAGAAGCCTGGTGCCGGGAGTGTGGCCCTTGCACGCTGAGGAGGAAGGATGAGACCAGCCAGAGGGCACCCCTGCATCCAATCATCACACATCAGCCGCTGGAACTGGTCGCCCTAGACCATGTCAAGCTCACCCCCAGCCGAAGTGGGTACGCCTACGCGTTGACCATCGTAGACCACTATTCAAGATTCATGGTGGTTGTCCCCGTCAAGGACCTAACTTGTCGAACTGCTGCTCGAGCGTTCCAGGCTTATTTCTGCCGCCCACATGGATATCCAGAAAAAGTGCTTACTGACCAAGGCCCGGCTTTTGAAGCGGAGGTGTTCCACGAGTTTTGCCAGTTGTACGGCTGTAAGAAGATCCGGACCACCCCTTACCATGCCCAGACCAACGGCATGTGTGAGAAGATGAACCACTTGGTCCTGGGACTCCTCAAGATGTTACCGCTGGAAGAGCGGAACCTGTGGCCGGAGAAGCTACCCGACTTGGTCGATATGTACAACAATATCCCGTCCAGCTCGACAAAGTGCACCCCAGCATACCTAATGAGGGCTCGTCCCGGCCACCTGCCGGTGGACCTGGAAATAGGGTTGGAGTCCCCGGAAGCACTCCCTTCGACAGCTGAATGGGAAACTCGACGGAGAGCACAATACCGGCAGATTCAGGAATATGTGGAGAAGAACCTAAGTCGAAGTCGAGAACAGCAAGAGCAGCGATTCAACCAGAAAGCGTCTGCGGGCCCTTTCCAGCCTGGAGATGTGGTGTTAAAGCGGAAGAGGAAGACCCACAAGCTGGATGATCAATGGGAACCAATCCCATACGTCATACAACCCACAGGGTGGGAAGATGGGAAGGCCTACCAGATCAGTCGTGACCAAGGGGGCACTTTGGCCACGGTTTCCCGGGACCATCTGAAAAGGTGCCCACCAGCATTGAGGGCAACGGCTGACGTACCAGTTCCTCCACCAGCAGAGAAGGCAAAAGAGGTGATCCACACTGTGATGGGTGACTTCCCAGCAGACTGGCCTACACAGAACGGCGCGGTGATTCTTCCAGTGATACTGTTCCCACAACCTGTGGATGAAGAAGTGGTGGAAGCGGTTGACCGTGAGCCAGAACTAGTGCCAGTGCCCAGGGATGAACCTGTACCCAGCTCCCCTATGCCTCCGCCTGCCCCACACGATAGACGGGAGGAGGAACCGGTTGTTCCCTCTGCCCCACTGCATAGCCCCACTGACACCGGACCCCGAAGGTCCACCCGTCCCAACCTAGGTAGACCCCCACTTAGGTACAGGGAGACTGTCCTTTAAGAGGGGGATCAGGAAGTCTGTGTGAGTTCATGTTTAAAAGTGTTTGAAAGTTTTGAAAATTGATGAAAATGGAAAATGATTACCGTGTACTTCACCTGATTAACAGTGATTGAACCGGCCGGAGCCGGCACCGTTGTCCCCGTGGGGACCGTTTAAAAAGTTAGCATGGGAACTATCCATGGACAAGCCCGTGAACTTGCAGGGCAACCACAAACGTTAAGTGGCTTGTAAATAAGTTGTTTTACCGTACCGTTTTCCGCAGTTGCCGCCTCCGGAGAGGCAGGTTGGAGGGAGGGCCCTCAGCAGTGCAGGCTGGGGCCCAGCCACCAAAGGAACCGGTGGCTACCCTCTGGAGGGGAAGGACAGATCCCGCTCGGGTAACTGGTGCTGGACTTGGGTCAAGGGGTGCTGCCTGGGCTTTAGGGGCAGCATCAGGGCCAGGTTGCTTGGGTGGGAGTGAGCAGAAACCGTACCCGTAAAACCGTTTAGTAACGTTTAAGAAATGTGCCTCCCGTTGTGGGATGATGTTATAATAAATATGTTACCGTTTACTTTTATACATTTACAGAAAATAAAACCGGTGTTGGACGGGCAGCCCGCGGACGGTCTGCATTTTGCTAAGGGGGAATGTGACGCCCTGGGCAAGCCAGGGGTCACAGGTCATCGCACCACCACACCCTACATCCCAGTTAGGAACACCAAAGCTATTAAAATCCTTGTTGCCTTCCTCCAGGGGCTGATGTTCACACCAGGGGGTGGGCCAGGCGGTTGGCTCCGCCCACCGAGGAGTTCACAGCCCTGGAGGCGGGAAGAACCAGGCAGTTAAGAACAGTTAGTGGAAGTAGAAGGAAGTGGTAGAGGAGCTAAGTGAAAGTGAAGTAGTTGTGGAGCAAAGAAGAAAAGAGTAAAAGTGAGCGTAGAAAGCCCTGAAGTTGGTCCGGCTAAGTGCAGGACAGTGTCAGCAAGGTCAGCAACAGCGGAGATTGTCTGGAGGGGGACTGCTCGGAGGTTGCTGGAAGGACCGCGGACGGGTAGTGGCCCGGCGGTCTGGAGCAGTATACGAAGGACAGTCAGCACCAGGGCAGGGGCCTCTCGGACCCCGGCAAGGCTAGGAGTCGCCATAATTTGCCAAATCCGTCAGTGAAGGGGACGTCGATCCCCCAACAACCAAGTCCCGACTGAAGGCAAAAGTCCAACCATTAAGGAGGAACACCGCCAGGGCACCAGTTCCTCGGGGCCAGCGTCTGCGGGCAAAGTAGGTCTCCTCCGGCCCATATCCAAGCCGGGGAGCGGGTTACCGGTGGGAACCCATCGCTACCAACATAGAAACACTAGGTGCAGTCAAAGGGACATCACCGTTACCTACTGGGAGAGCAAGTGCAGCCGTCCGTGGGAACCGTCTTTCCAGCCGTGTGGTTTACCGTAAAACTGTGTCAACGTCTCAGGCTGAGTGAGTACCACAGTGCCGCAAGGCACCGCGCTGCCCCCGCGTCCCTCCGCCCACCAAGCCCTGCATCTCCCAACTCATCACTGGGCCCCGGGATCACCAACCCCTACCCACGGAGGGGCAACACAACAACTGGCTGCTCCATACCATCCTTCCCGGGATCCCCATACAGAGCAGCGGTGGTGCCAACAAATCACCACAACCGTGGGTGGCGTCACGGACAATAAACCATCCCCACACCCAACAACCCCCCTTTCACTCACGGGCGAGGAGCGCTGCTAGAGTCCCCGGGATCCGGCTCATCGCTCTAGCCACCGAGCAGCAGCAGGCCGCAGCAGCTGCGGCAGCCGGACCCGAGCAGCAGTGGGAGAGCGCGGCGTCCCCTCTTCCGCCCGCGACACTGAGAAGAAAGTGCAAACAAAGAATGGAAGCCTTTTACAATAAATTGTTGTTTGGTTTATCAGCTGCCCGCAACCGCCTTTTTTCTGTGAGTGAAAAAGGAGCCGGAGAGCTGAAAGAGAGAGATGCTGAAAGCCAATATGCTGACATGAATATGTCCCTGCCATCCACACTCTACCCCAACAACACTCCTGCTTTACTAGTGACGGTCGGGCCGGGGGTCAGCCTGTCGCCCTTGGGGCAGGAGACCACGACCACACCCCTGAGGTGCCCCCTGCCCCCGTTACAAGCCCGTGGAAGCAACCGAGCTGCTCGGATCCGGGTTCGCTGTGGCTCGAGGGTCTCCGGACCCGGGGGTCATAGGACAACTCAAATGAAAGGAGGTATTTACAGGGAAGTTGATGTATAGTTTATGACGTCACCCGTGGTGTACGGTAATTTGGGGGGTACCGCTGCCGCCGTTGGGAGTACTCGGGGTGATGAAGTGGGGCAGCAAGGTGTCGTAGCCCTCCACGGGTAGGGGGATGCCCCGGGACTCGGTGAGGGACGTGCCGTGGGGTGCAGGGGTCACTCTCGTACTCACTCAGTTCATAAGCAGATGCTGACAACCGGGTAAACCAAGTCTCTGGGTACCGCTGCCGCTGAGGGGAGCTCGTCCGGGTCCCGTCCCCTATAGTGTTGCCTGGTGTTCCATGACCTGCCTCCTGGCACTATGTTTAACTTCAACTTGGTGGCCCGGTAGTATGGAACTGGTCGGGCCCTGCTCCCCACTATGGCTAAGTGTGGGAGCTTGCTCTCAGGGCTCACGCTTGGGATTTTCTGGACCGTTTCGGATTGGAAAGTCCTATTCCCCTCGTTGCGCTAATGCACTGATTCTGGAGCAGGTGGGAACAGATCATGAAGGCTCAATTCTCCTCAGGTGAATTATCAAGTTGCCTGAAGCTACTCTCCGACCTAGGGTCCATGTACCCCGTCGTGGCTCGGTCCTGGACTGGTGACAGTGCAAGGCTGCCAGCTGTCCTCCTCGATAAGTCCTGACACCTTGCCACAATCCCCTGCCACCGGGGGTCCAGCTCCTCTAGGCCAAGACCACCGTCTGCAACCTAGACAGCTTCTCGTAGAGCCACCGCTCCTGACCTCCTCTGAGCTCCTCACTGCTCGAGGGCTACTTCCCAACTCTCTACCACTAACTGACTCACTACTCTCCTCACCTCCCCTCCCTGCCCCCCCAGGTGGGCGACTCTATTCCACTCAAGCCGTCCTCTGGTGTGCCTGGTGGGTATGGTGCAGGGTGTATCTAGGATTTGATTTTCTGTTGGAGGCAACACCATTAGCTAGGGACCCAGAACCAAGAGAAAGGTGGAATACTGCACGGAAGGGCAGCTTGTGCAGTACCCTGTGACGACCTGATAGTCCAGGGGCGTCACAAAAGCACCTTAATGTTTTGTGTGTGTTTTTTGTGAAGGCACTGGCAGTTAACCCCCTCCTAACCCATGATGGATATTACCCCTTAAAAGAGGTGCAATACCCTGTGGCGCCTGAAGCCCCAGGGGTGCCACAGTTCACATTAAGTTATAATCCGTTGTGGATTCTGCTACCTATATTTGAGCTCTGCTTCAGACCTGCCATTTTCCTCTTTATCTGTCATTCTGGTTCTGTGGCTTCTGGTGAGTCCTGCCTTGCTTGTTCATCTGTCGTCCACCATTGCCTGTTTTCCAGATCCTTACTGTTTCACTTGCCTTCCAGCTTGCTGTGGCAATGACCTGAGTCTGTGTGTCCAATCTGACCTTCAGCTTTGTGAATCAACCTCACAAGGTGAGCTGAATAATAGAATATTCCATAGACTGTGGATTCTAAAGGTGCAGTTGCTGTTTTAGGCCCGGGTCAGATAGCCGTATAACTCAGATAAGGTTGGCATCATAGTACACGCACTGGCAGTGGCTCTCCTGACCTGAGTGTTTTTCTATACAGTTCTCACGCTCAGGACAAGAGAGCCACCAGCCAGTCTGGGCATTTTAATGTGATTGTTGTCTGTGTCATCCAACCCCAACATTAAACTGAGTATTTATTTGGATTGATTATGTAAATGTGACGCCTTGGACTAGTCAGGTCGTCCCAGGTAGTCACACACACACCCCCCCCTCCCCGATTAGGTGACAACAGCCAACCAAGAAACCCTTGTCACCACCCTCCAGGTTTGATGTCCACACCAGGGGGCGGAGCCAGGTGGTTGGCTCTGCCCACCGAGGAGTACACAGGCCTGGAGGCGGGAAAACAAACACACAAGTTGTAGTGCAGAGTAGAGAGAAGACAAGTTCAAGGGCAGACCTGTGTCCAGGCCTGCCAACAGACTACTCCAGTGGCTGGGTCGGAGCTCAGTCACCTTTGGCAAGGAGGCAGACGGTGGTGGCCGCCTGCAGGAGCTGGGATTACAGCCGGTGGAACCGTAGGGACCGGGGTCGGGCGGTGGTCCACCGGTTCCGAACCGGGGAACCGATTGGAAACCGGAGCACCAGGAAGGGTACTCAGACCTAGTACAAAGCCGCGAACCGACAGGGCCGAGTCAAATCAACTGATTGCGGACTGGACTTAAGGACCTATCCCACACAAGACCCGTTAGAAGACAACAGCCCAACCATATAGGGTAAAGCCACCGCCAAGGCATAGAGACCCAAAGGGCCAGCGTCTGCGGGCAAACGGGCTCCTACGGCATATACAAGTCGGGGAGCGGACTACCGTTGCTTAGGCATAGGAGTCAAACATTCATACAAAGAGGTGCAGGAGAAAGGCGGAAACCACCAACCTATTCTGGAAGAAGCTGCAGCCAGCTGCGGTCCCCCGTTCATCACCCCGTTTGGTTTACCAGAGACTCCAGTGTATTGTGTCATAGTGAGTACACCAGTGCCTTCGGGCCGCGCACTGCGCCGCACAGCATCAGCACCCGGCACGCACCCGCTCCCCCGCGTCAGCACCTCCCTTGGGTCCCCGGAACCATCGCTCCCCTACCCACGGAGGGGTCAACACCAAGCTGCGCAACACCGTCCCCGGGAGGCCTAGTTAACGGCAGCGGTGGTGTCCATCCATTCACCACAACCCGTGGGTGGCGTCACGAACTTATACCCCAAATCAAACCACCGCGGCCCCGGCCGTGGAACTCCCAGTCAAGTCCCTGCGTGTAGCGCCAACTCCCTTGCAGAGCGACGTGACCCCCGGGTCCGTGAGAGGCTCGAGCCACCACCCACCGTACGAGCATGGATCCGAGCGGCTCGGCGGTCGCAGCCGAGCCCATGGGGCAGTACATAAACTTGCAGTAAGCAAACTGAAACTTGTCCAGACTGTGCAAGATCTTTTGACCGATATGGACGCACTGCATAAGACTCCTAAGGATTAATCACCAGTTCCCAACACTCTCCATAGTCAAACTATTACCTGAGATATTCTGCTTGGGGAACATCTCCCCATGTACCTACTCTGCCTGTTTTAATGTAGATTCTAAATCTTTTATGAATCAATACACCATACATATTGAGGTTTTTCCCCAACAATTCTTTTCTGACCAGTCAAAAATGGCATACATTTTTTCTTTGGTGTGAGCTAAACCATTATGGGAGCAGGATGATTCTATAATACAGTCTTGACCATCCTTGCTGTCTAATGTTAAAAGAAAAAGGTTTTGGTACCGTGTTAGCCAGTTGAAAAATTATTGATTGCTCTCAGTGAGCCATCTCTTAGGCGGGCTTTGCACACTACGACATCGCAGGTGCGATGTCGGTGGGGTCAAATTGAAAGTGACGCACATCCGGCATCGCATGCGACATCGTAGTGTGTAAAGCCTAGATGATACGATTAACGAGCGCAAAATCGTCGTAATCGTATCATCGGTGCAGCGTCGGCGTAATCCATAATTACGCTGACGCGACGGTCCGATGTTGTTCCTCGTTCCTGCAGCAGCACACATCGCTGTGTGTGAAGTCGCAGGAGCGAGGAACATCTCCTACCGGCGTCACCGCGGCTTCCGTAGGATATGCGGAAGGACGGAGGTGGGCAGGATGTTTACATCCTGCTCATCTCCGCCCCTCCGCCACAATTGGCCGCTTGCCGTGTGATGTCGCTATGACGCCGCACGACCCGCCCCCTTAGGAAGGAGGCGGGTCGCCGGCCAGAGCGACGGTCGCAGGACAGGTGAGTGCATGTGAAGCTGGCGTAGCGATAATTTTCGGTACGCCAGCTATCACTCGATATCGTACCTGCGACGGGGGCGGGGACTATCGCGTGCGACATCGCAGCATCGGCTTGCGATGTCGCAACGTGCAAAGCCGCCCTTAGCCATTAAAAGGTATCACAACTACAACATTTTAATTTTGTTTCTCTCACTGAGAGCAATCAATAATTCCTGTCTAATGTGCACAGAGTGTTTGACAAATTAGGTAAATGGGTGCTGCGGCAGCTTCTCTTCCTCCAAGAAACTCCCACAATGAGTCCTATGGCAGCTTCTCTTCCTCCAAGAAACTCCCACAATTGGCGCTATGGCAGCTTCTGTTCCTCCTAGAAGCTCCCACAATTGGCGCTGCGGCAGCTTCGCTTTCTCCTCTGATACAACCAGCTCCTCTTAACGTTGGTTCTCAATTCTTTGGGTCATCCCCTCTTCCTTCAATCAAGCTCCCTGTCAATTTTGACCCCACGGCTTCATAAAGCTGGCAAGGAAGAGCCGTGAGCTCTGGACAAGCAGAAGATGGTTTTTGTGGGTTAGGAATGGCCCTCGAACTAGGAGAGTGTCTTTCTCTCTCACTGGTCAGAAACCCTCTCCTTAAAATGGCTACTCTACATCCCTTTACTCTCCTGGTCTAAACTAAGCAGCCACAATATCATACCTGGCCACTAGGTATCAACATTACTATAATAAAGCACATCTGCACTCTGCTACATGCTAAAACCTTTATCTAATCTACATCCTATCTAGCTGTTACACTTCACCTAAACATTGATTCACATTATTTGATAGATATAAAATATAGCACATAAAACATAGATATTTTACATTGAAGAGACTCGGCTACCTCCTACAATACCACCACGTTACAGAGCAATGTCAAACAGTCGCTGCTCTCACTTCCTTTTTATTAACTTTGTCCAAAGGTGAGGAGAGAGAAGCTGGTGGTGATTGGTTGGGAGGCTCACGTGAAGTCACAACCTCAAATGTGTCTCGGGAACATGAACCTCGAAACCGCTGGACCAAAGCCACCACCGGATGTGAGTATTGGCGGTTTTATGTTAATAGGAGGAAACATGTAGATTGATAGGGGGTTGTCCTAGAAGTAGATGTGTTGCCCACCTGTAACGGTCGTCTCAGGGATGTCACTCCCCCTTCTGGGACACCACAGGGGCTCCACTTGATTACCGCTGGTAACAGGTATGTCTGGTTATTTACATCTGAGTCGTGACGCCACTCTCGGTTTGCGGTCAGGGTTATAGGTGACCGCCACTGCAGTTTTAACGAGCATCTGGGGCTGATGGAATCTGCAGTCAGGTGGTGTGGCCTCCCGAGAGTGAGGCTGGCCGCAGGGGCTCGGGTGTATGTGTGTAGGACAACAGGTCGCAGAATAACTCAGTCCCAGTCCAAAGTGTCTTTCAACTTGTTTACTCACTGCTGTTGGGATTGTTGTGAGGTAACCCGGGCGATGCTGAGATGAACCAGGGGAAACCAGGTATCCTTCAGGCTGGCATAAGGGTGACTGTCAACCCGCCTTCCTAGCACTTCTTGTTTCGGATAGCCCCTGACTTGAAGTACCGTGGGACTCATCCAGGGAAGTTGCTACTGCCTTTTCTCCCCTTTTTGGCCCGTTTGCTGACAGCCAGGACCAAGGTGGATAGCTTCAGGCTCGATCCTTCTTATGTGCCCCTTCGTTGCTGCTGATGCTCGGACTCTAGTTGGTTGATGTGGGACTTGTGGTCCCCACACTGGCAGGTTTAGTAGGTAGTTAAACTTGAGCCTACTTCGGGAACCTGTTTCCCCTGCTTGCCTAGCTACCAGGAGTCTCCGTACATGACCAGCTGACTTCCTCAGTGTCTTTCTGACCAACTGGCTTCTTCAGCGTCTTTCTGTTCAACTACTGGTAACCGTTCTCCTCTGCCAACAGCCACTATACGTGCGGGGTCTGACTAGCATGTCTGTGTGCCCGCTCTCCGCTTCTTACTGGCTCCCTCCATCTCCTTTTTCTGACTCTTCCACCGCAACCTAGCTTCCAGCTTCTCTACCGCACCACTAGCTGAGATGTGGAGGCTACGCCCACTCCTGGGTCTACCCAGGGGTCCCCTCTAAGGTGTGTGAGAACCCTGGTTGCTATGTGTCTGTGGGTACACACCCTATTTCAGCCTTTGGATTACCTGAAGGTACTGACCCAGCATGGGTGCAGTACACAGTGGTGCCTGACCAGGTCAGGGGTGCCACATTCCCCCTTGGTTATCAACAGCACGTCCTCAAGCTGCAAAGACAAGAACATTTTTAATACAAACTTTTCAATACAAACTTCCCCACACAGGGAGTACTTTTACATATAAAACATCCTACCAGGTACCATTCTTCCACCCACCACCCACAAGTTCTGAACCCACCCAAGAACCTCCCAGAAGGCAGGTCACTGGTCCTTTTGGTGACCAGGTCTGGGCCATCTCTATCCCAGACCTTTCCTCCAATCTGCCTCTCTTGAGGAGGGTGGTTTAAGGTAGGCTCCATAAACAGGCATACCAGCTTCCTTGTGTTGGAGAGCCAGGCCCCATAAACAGGCGTGCTCCCTTGCGTTGGAGAGCCAGGCCCTATAAACAGGCGTGCTCCCTGGTTGGTGCAGAGCCAGGCCCCATAAACAGGCGTGCTCTGGGTTGGTACCACTGGGGTAACTTTTTACACTGCGAGAGTTTGTGGCTATAGCCAGTTCATAGCCTGTGGTCCATTTTTTTTCAAAGGTAGTTGCACATAACCTGGTGCTAAAACATATTTTCAAAAGGTTCTCACAAAAGTTCTTGTGGGCGCATTCTTAAACAGGTAAACGTTGCTTCAACTGGTAACCAACATTTTCTAAAACATTTTTGCTTACACTGACTTTCTCCTAAGACCAGGGTTCTTGCTTTCAGGGCTCTGATACCTGGAGGTTACTGCATGGGTGTTTGCATTTGCACTGGCAGTATCAACATCATTCACATTTGCACCATCATCTTGTACTTCTACATTTTGAGCATCTTAAGTATCCCCTAGTGGTGATGACTCTGGGGACCTAGTGGGAGCAGTGGGGATGGAGCCTGAGCTCTCATAGGTTTTCTTTGGACGTTGCACCACATCTAGGGCAAACCAGCCTCTCACCCTTCTGCCTGGTGAATTCAACCACATTCCCCATATGCAGATCACGACCAGGGTGACCTCTTGGCAGGTGTGACTGCACATCTCTCCTGGAGACAAAGATGCCTTCTTTAACTCCAGCCTCCACTATGAAGCCATACCCTGTGCGGCAGTTGAACTCCTCCACTACCCCACGGTGGAGAGGACCTCTGGCCTGGAATCCGGTCTGCCTCAGGGACTTCTTCTCCTGCAGATCTCTGGCTTCTGCCTGCTCCTTCTCTGGGGTGGGCTGCACAAGTGGGTGTCTTGCTCTCACGCAGCGCCGTTCTCTGCGGGCGGGTCTCCTCATCACCATCACCTGGTCATCAGCCGGCTCCCAGGTGACATAAATGCTTGGACTATATGCCACCAGCTCTCCTTCCTCAGCAGGGAATGCTGTAACCTCCTCCGGACATTGGGGGAACTGCCGCGCAACCTCCAGGCCTCCCTTTCTCTTTATGGGTGCGGCGACCTCCTCTGGTCAGTTGGGGAATAGCAGCGGTGGTGGCTGAATCTCGTCTCCCTCCCTGGCGGAGGGTGCTGCGACCTCTTCCGGTCGTTGGGGGAACGGCAGCGTGACCTCCAGGACTCCTTTTCTCTTTAAGGGTGCTGCGTCCTCCTCCGGTTGATCTGGTCGCAGCTCTGGGGACGAGCCTTCAGCAGCCGGGCAGGGTGATGGGTCTCTCTCCAGCGGAGAGGGTGCTGGGACCGCTTCAGGTCAGGCTGGTTGTCTAGGAACCAGGTACTTCTCCACCAGGTGGGCTGAGAACCGTGCACTCAGGTCTTTCAAGATCTGCAAGCCTATTGGGTCCACTTCAGGCTGGAACGTGGGACCCGGTTCCTCAGTCAGCAACTGGGGCGCTGTGACCACCTCTGGTTGGTCAACTGGGACAAGAGGCTTTGCGGCCTGGTCTGGTCTGGCGGGACAAGAGTCGTTTCGGCCTGGTCTGGTCTGGCCGGGACAAGAGGCGTTGCGGCCTGGTCTGGTCTGGCCGAGACAAGAGCCGTTGCGGTCTGGTCTGGCCTGGACAAGAGGCGTTACGGCCCGGTCTAGTCTGTCCGGGACAAAAGGCGTTGCGGCCTGGTCTGGTCTGGCCGGGACAAGAGCCGTTGCGGCCTGGTCTGGTCTGGCCGTGGGCGTCGCATCGGACGTCGCATCGGGTCGGGCAGGGGCAGTGTGGGACTCGCGCAGGGTTGAGCCGGAAATCTCCTGCATCAGGGTCGCCATCGCCAAGGACGACTCCAACTGGGCTTGGATGGCACCAGCAACCGCAGGCCTCGGATTGCCATTATCACTTCTTCCTTCCAAGCGGGTATCTCTTGCCAGTTCCGCTCCTCCACTCCGTTAGCAATTCTCCCTACTTCTGCCTCCAGCTCCGCTGCAGTCATGGGTCTGGTCCAACCCAGTTCTCCCTGGTCACCTCGTGCAGACGCCATCTTCTCTCTGCCGCTGCTCACCAGGTTCTGCTCACACCTCCGTCTAAGTTTTGTTTCTCGTTTTTTCTCCACAGGACTTGGATGTCCCCACAGTCCGGGAACAGGTCCGCCCTCATCTTCCTTGTTCACGGGGTCAGAGCGTCCTCTCCATGTTGGCATAGACACCCCTCTTCGTGGGCGGTTACTTCTTTTTGCGTGGGCTGCAGTCTTCAACTTCGCGCGCTTTTGCAGTGTCAATATGGCGGCAGTCCAAATTTTCTGATCGGACCTCCAAGACGCACGGTCACCTGTCTGAACAGGTCTAGTCCTTATCCTGTTTGTGACGCCAGAAATGTGTCGCCCACCTGTAGCGGTTTTCTCAGGGACGTCACTCCACCTTCTGGGATGCCACAGGGGCTCCACTTGATTACCACTGGCAACAGGTATGTCTGGTTATTTACATCTGAGTCAAGACGCCACTCTCGGTTTGCGGTCAGGGTTATAGGTGACCGCCGCTGCAGTTTTAACGAACGTCTGAGGCTGATGGAATCTGCAGTCAGGTGGTGTGGCCTCCCAAGAGTGAGGCTGGCTGCAGGGGCTCGGATGTATGTGTGTAGGACAACAGGTCGCGGAATAACTCAGTCTCAGTCCAAAGTGTCTTTCAACTTGTTTACTCACTGCTGTTGGTATTGTTGTGAGGTAACCCGGGCGAGGCTGAGATGAAGCAGGGGAAACCAGGTATCCTTCAGGCTGGCATAAGGGTAACTGTCAACTCGCATTCCTAGCACTTCTTGTTTCGGATAGCCCCTGACTTGAAGTACCGTGGGACTCATCCTGGGAAGTTGCTACTGCCTTTTCTCCCCTTTTTGGCCCGTTTGCTGGCAGCATGGACCAAGGTGGATAGCTTCCGGCTCGATCCTCCTTATGGGCCCTCTCGTTGCTGCTAATGCTCGGACTCTAGTTGGTTGGTGTGGGACTTGTGGTCCCCACACCGGCAGGTTTAGTAGGTAGTTAAACTTGAGCCTACTTCGGGAACCTGTTTTCCATGCGTGCCTAGCTACCAAGAGTCTCCGTACATGACCAACTGACTTCCTCAGTGTCTTTCTGACCAACTGGCTTCTTCAGCGTCTTTCTGTCCAACTACTGGTAACCGTTCTCCCCCGCCAACAGCCACTACACGTGCGGTATCTGACTAGCGTGTCTGCATGCCCGCTCTCCGCTTCGGACTGGCTCCCTCCAGCTCCTCTTTCTGACTCTGCCACCGCAACCTAGCTTCCAGCTTCTCTACCGCACCACTAGCTGAGATGTGGAGGCCACGCCCCCTCCTGGGTCTGCCCAGGGGTCCCCTCTAAGATGTGTGTGTGAACCCTTGTTGCTATGTGTCTGTGCGTACACACCCTATTTCAGCCTTTGGATTACCTGAAAGTACTGACCAGCATGGGTGCAGTACCTAGTGGCGCCTGACCAGGTCAGGGGCACCACATAGACAACCACTTTTAGATATGAACTTTATCTGTTACTTCTGAAAATGTATGTTTTTTTTTACATAAGTCCCATTTAGTATTTTTACTCTTCTTTTTCAGGACATTGTTGCAAATAAAAAACAAAACATATACCCTGGTTCACCACTTTAATAAGCCCGAAAAAGCCCACCATGTCCGGCATAATCCAGGATGGTCCAGCGTCGCTTCCAGCTCTGCTGCATGGAGGTGACCGGAGCTCCAGAAGACACCGCCGCTCCTGTCAGCTCCACGCAGCAAATGAGGTATGTAGCGCGATCAGCTGAGCTGTCACTGAGGTTACTCGCGGCCACCGCTGTATCTGTGGCGCCCCTGACCTGGTCAGGCACCACTGAGTACTGCACCCATGTTGGGGACAGTACAAAACAGGTAATCCAGAAGGCTGACCGAGGTGTGACTACACAGGCGCATAGTGATCAGGTCTCACACATTTACCTTTGAGAGGACCCCTGGGGATCCCAGGAGGGGGCGAAGCCTCCATCTCCACTCGAGGGGTGTGGTAGAGAGCCTGGTTGCTAGGTGACGTAGGCAAGAACAGGAGAGGAGGGAAGAGTGAGCCGAAGACAGTTGAGTGGTGAAGTTCAGGGAGGGCAGAAGCAGACCCTGTAGCTCTACACAATTCTGACAACGTACGCGCAGTGACTACCGACGGGGGAGAACGGTCACCTGGGAGTGCTGCCTGAAATCCACACACAGCTAAAGAGAGAGCAACGGAGTGGAAAGTAAGGAGACTGTCAGGGAGGTACCAGGCCCAAACGGGTAGCAGGTCCCGGGGCAGGGATAGATCCACCTGTCCTTTGCCAAACCTGCATGAGGGGGCACTTTACACCCCCAAGACAACACCACAGAGTCCGCAGCCACGTAGCAAAGTGAGGGCCCATAGCTCACAGGAGGCAAGCAGCCGGAGTGACCTGGTCCAGGCTACAAGCAAACGGGCCAAAAAGAAGGGGAGAGAGGCACCAGCAACTTCCCTGGGCGACCCCAGCAGGGCTTCAAGCAGGGGTTACCCCAAAACACAACGGGCTAAGGAAGGCGAGTTGGTAGCCACCCTCATAAGTCAGCCTGAAGGACACCTGGTTCCAGCCTGGTTCATCCCAGCTACGCCCGGGTTACTCACCCTGCCACCATCAGTGAGTAAAATCCCTGAAAGACATCCTGCTTGTGCGTGTGAGTCATTCTGCGACTTGTAGTTCCACACACCTACACGGGACCCTGGGGCATGCCTCACTCTCAGGAGGCTATTACAACTGACTGCACCTACTATCAGCCCCAGGCACCCCTAACCTGCAGTGGTGGTCCCCACTGACCGCAATTCTGAGAGTGGCGTCACGACAATCAAAATAGAGGATTTCCTACCTGTGACAAGATCCAGCCGAGTGGAGTCCCTGAAGGTAATGCACCGCTGCACCGACACCGAACCTCGGGGCCCCACACATCAAGTGACAGGATTATTTTTATTCATTATCGGCAAACAATATTTTATCTATATAGGTGGTTTTCAGATGCGATTAATTTTCAGGCTGTTTCTATCTCAGCTGCGTCTAGACACTTCCAGACAGTGCATGGAGGTGATGTCCACAGCTTTAAATTCTTAGAAAAAGTTTATCAACCTACCCGGGGAGGAGATTATAGGAGGAAACTCCTTAATAGAGAAATATACTGGATCCACACCCTGGAGACCAGAATACCGTTTGGTATGAATAATCGCCAGGATCTCATCCTGCACTATTAATCCATGCAGCTGTGGACATCCCTTAGTGCGCTTTCATTTGCAAGTGATAGAGGTTTTTTTTTTTTTTTATTCACCTGGTTGGATAATTATTCCATCCGGGTAGATGGAAGACTGCACTTTTAAATACTTATGCGATTAAAATCTATTGTTAAAAGAAAATATAATCTACTCTTTGAGATCTATGTGGATTTGTAGATCTACACAGCGACCTGCAACATATTTAATATTGCCACTATATGTGAACCACTATGACAGTTTTTATATACTGCACCTCTAGGATCCCTTCCCCAAATAAATTGATGAATATATGGTGAAATTTTTGACACGACCATATTAGTTTTAATCAAAATAGGGGAAAGACTGTTAAACTTATATTGTCCTATATAGACCTCATAGTGCAGTTTATGAATTAATGTATGAATATTTGGTTAATTCATGACATGACCATATTATTATTTTTAGTGTTGAGCGAGTATGCTTGTCACTACTCGGTACTCGCACGAGTATCACTGTACTCGGGCTACTCGGCGGGTACCGAGTAATCTCGCGATACTCGTGCTGTACTCGTGGTCTTCATCCCTGCATGTTGGCGCTCTTTTGAGAGCCAGCCCTCATGCAGGGATTGGCTGGCAGACCACTGCAATGCCACAGCCCTGTTAGTTGTGGAATTGCAGTGATTGGCCGGCCCTCACAGCATGACCGTGCCTTTAGCCCAACACTTCCCCGCTCGGCTACGGCCCCTCCCGCACTTCACTCCGCATGTATATATATTGTGATAACACGCTCCGGGATCGCCTTTGCTGGGTTCAAAGGGCACGTATTCACCTCAGGCAGACAGCCGAATTCAAGGTGTAACTGACGCTTGGTCAGGTTTATTGCAGTGAAGCATAAACAAAAGGAAAAAAAACACCAACAAAATAAATCCTTGCCTGTCCGGCACTAACTATACACGGTGATATCCTAACTACCAACTGGAGGGCTTCTCCCTTCCAGCTAAACCATACAAACATCAGGCACTGCTCCTCACAAGTGTCTCCTACACAGACAGGCTTACTGTGTTCCCAGATGGAGACCCTCCCCCAACTTCCCAGATTCCTTTTACCTCAGTCCTTCACCTCCCATTAATCCATTAGTAGCCAGGTGATCCTGGCCAGGCTAAGTTACATAGGACCGATACAGGGGTGAGATATACCTGCCCTCATCCACTAATCCCACATGAGTCTCACATATCCCCCCCCTCTGCTCAGACCACTGCAGCTGAGCAACAGCACCCACAAAGCAGTGCAGACGAGACAGGGCATCAGCATTCCCCATCCGCACCCCCGGGCGGTGCTCCACTGTAAAACGGTAGGCCTGAAGTGCAAGGAACCACCGGGTCACTCGGCCATTCCGTTCCCTATTCAAGTGCATCCACTTGAGAGGGGCATGGTCAGTGATCAGCCGGAACTTCCTTCCAATCAAGTAATATTTAAGGGACTCTAGAGCCCACTTAATGGCTAAGCATTCTTTTTCCACTATGGCATAGTTGCGTTCATGCTTATTAAGTTTCCGACTAAGATAAAGGACCGGATGTTCCTCTCCGTCCTTCAGTTGTGACAATACAGCCCCTATACCGGCATCAGAAGCGTCCGTTTGGACCACGAACTCGCTGCGGAAGTCAGGAGTCATTAGCACAGGTTGAGAGCAAAGAGCTAGTTTTAAGTTATGGAAGGCTTCTTCGGCTGCCGTGGTCCATTTGATCATGACAGAGTCTTTCCCTTTGGTAAGGTCCGTCAGGGGAACAGCGGTAGCCGCAAAATTGGGAATGAACCGTCGGTAGTAGCCGGCTATTCCCAAAAATGCTCTCACCTGCTTCTTGTTGACTGGTTGCGGCCATTTCTGAATGGCTTGTATCTTGTCAATCTGGGGTTTAACAATTCCCCTCCCAATTACGTATCCCAAATACCGGGCTTCTTACAGCCCGATATGACATTTCTTGGGGTTTGCTGTTAGACCCGCCTCCCGCAGGTCCTCAATCACAGCCTCTAGTTTCTGGAGGTGCGTCTCCCAGTCCAGGCTGTAAATGACTATGTCATCCAAATACGCAGAAGCATACTGCCTATGGGGCCTCAGGACTCGGTCCATCAACCTTTGAAAGGTTGCCGGTGCCCCGTGTAGTCCAAACGGCATATACACATACTGGTATAAACCTTCCGGTGTAGAAAACGCGGTTTTCTCTTTAGCGGCCTCTGTTAGCGGGATCTGCCAATAGCCCTTCGTTAAGTCTAGGGTCGTGATATACCGGGCTTTTCCAAGCCGATCTATTAATTCATCGACCCGTGGCATAGGGTATGCATCAAATTTGGAGACCGCATTTAATCTCCTGAAGTCATTGCAGAATCTAATGGAGCCGTCTGGTTTCGGTATTAACACAATCGGACTCGACCAGGCGCTATGCGATTCCTCGATTACACCTAACTCTAACATGGTCTTCACTTCTCGGGAGACAGCTTCCCGCCGAGCCTCCGGTATTCGGTAGGGCTTTACCTGAACTGTTACCCCAGGCTCTGTTATGATGTCATGTTTAATGAGAGTGTTCTGCCCGGGCTTTTCCGAGAAAAACTCGTGATTGTTGATTACAAACTGCTTGACGTCGGTCTTTTGCCGCTCCGACAGAGTCTCCGCCGTCCCGACATCCGGTATGGTCTGCTTGCAGACCGGAAGGGCCAGACCTGCTGACAGAGCTGGACGGTCCTTCCAGGGTTTTATCAGATTCACGTGATAAATCTGTTCAGGCTTCCTTTTACCAGCCTGGTACACTTTGTAGTTTACCTCACCCACCCGTTCCTTAATTTCAAAGGGGCCTTGCCACTTTGCCAGAAATTTGCTTTCTGCCGTGGGGACCAGGATCAACACCCTATCTCCGGGTGCAAAAGTACGGATCTTGGCCCCCCTATCATAAATCCTTTTCTGTGCTCCTTGAGCCTGTATCATATGCTCTTTAACGATGGGCATCACCGCCGCAATACGGTCCTGCATTTGGGTTACATGGTCTATTACGCTTTTGAACGGGGTGACCTGTCCCTCCCAGGTTTCTTTAGCGACATCTAACAGTCCACGGGGACGTCGGGCGTACAGAAGCTCGAAAGGAGAGAACCCGGTGGAAGACTGGGGCACCTCCCGGATGGCAAAAAGCAAATACGGGAGTAAGTAGTCCCAGTTCTTCCCGTCCTTGTCTATCGCCTTACGGAGCATCTGTTTCAAAGTTTTGTTAAACCGTTCGACCAGTCCGTCCGTTTGAGGGTGATACACGGAGGTGCGTAACTGTGCTATTTGTAACAGCCTGCAGAGTTCTTTCATTACTTTAGACATAAAGGGGGTTCCTTGGTCTGTGAGTATTTGTTTTGGGACACCAACCCGACTAAACACATGGACCAGCTCCTTGGCAATGGTCTTGGTGGCCGTGTTACGCAAAGGGATGGCCTCGGGGTAACGAGTGGCATAATCCAAGATGACAAGGATGTGCTGGTGTCCTCGTGCAGACTTGGGGAGGGGTCCAACTAAATCCATCCCAATTCTCTCAAATGGGATCTCGATGATAGGCAGAGGTACTAAGGGGCTACAGAAACGGGGCCTAGGCGCAGAGATTTGGCAGTCGGGACAAGACTCGCAATAGGTGCGAATATCGTGATGCATGCCGGGCCAAACAAAACAGTGTAATATCCTTTCGGTAGTTTTCTGGACCCCCAGGTGTCCCCCCATCATGTGTCCGTGTGCCAGGTCCAGCACTCTCCGCCTGTAGGCTCTCAGCACAACCAATCGTTGTACTGTGTCATCCCCCTTCTTCTCTATCTGATAGAGAAAGTCATTCTCCAGTGCCATGTAGGGGTAAGACAGCCTAGTACCTGCATCCACCTGCACCCCGTTTATCATTTTAACATTTTTTATAGCCTGAGAAAGGGTAGGATCTCTCATTTGCTCACTTTGGAAGTCATCTTTCTGGACTTCCAAATTCAGCCAAGAGGAAGGGGGACAGCCACCCGTGTCCGCCTCTGCCCCGGGTTCATCGGAATCACCCGCCAGAACTGAAAAGGGGAACTGGGGGTTGTTTTCAGCGGATTCCTCCTCTGAACCCTCTTGTGGGGCATCCTCTAGTGGCTCCGGGCCCACACAAGGTGTTGGAGAAGGATCATCCGTGCGGCTACCCTGGGGTACTAATTGGTTCTCCCACAACTGCCAGAAGTGGGGAAAATCCCTGCCCAAAATGATATCATGCAATATTGCTGGTACTAGTCCCACCTTATGATGCACAGACCCATAGGGCGTAGTAATGCAGGAGACCGTTGTGAGGTACGAGCAGGTGTCTCCATGCACACATGTCACAGAAAATTTATCTGGCGGTCCCATCGGGACTGCTACCAGACTGGCCTTTACCAGAGTCACCACACTTCCCGAGTCTAATAGTGCAACAACAGTATTGCCATCAATGGACACTTCACACAGGTGTTTTTTCATATCGCCTTGACATGCAGCAACACACACTACCCGTGCAACCATAGCCCTGCGTTTTTCAAAGTCCGTGACATCGCACTGCATCGGTTCTGCAGTTACTGGACAGTTTGCAGAAATGTGGCCCACCTCCTGGCAGCGGAAACACCTCACGGGCCCCTTGCTAAGACCATAGTTTGGCACCTTAGCCCTCACAGGGCCAGCAGTCCTGTTTTCCTCCTCCACTGCCTTAGGACATTTTCCTCCTCCCCATGACCCTGGAACAGTCTTAGCAGATCCTCGTCGAGAAGGGGAAGAGCGAGGATGTGTAGCATCGTCCATAAGTCCTTCTGCCAAGGAATAACGCTCCACTAGATCCACTAGCTGATCCGCTGTCGTGGGGTTTCCATGGCTTACCCACCTCTTCAGAGATGGCGGTAGAGCTCTTAGGTATTTATCAAGAACGATTCTTTGTACCATCTCTGGCGCCGTCAAAACCTCGGGCTGTAGCCATTTCTTGGTCAAGTGAATGAGGTCAAACATCTGTGACCGCGGTGGTTTATCGGGCTGATAAGTCCATTGATGAACTCTCTGTGCTCGCACGGCCGTCGTCACTCCCAGCCGGGCAAGGATCTCGGCTTTTAGTTTATCAAAGTCATGCGCTGCTTCAGGCTCAAGATCAAAGTAGGCTTTTTGGCCCTCACCTGCCAGAAACGGTGCAAGCAAGTCGGCCCATCGCTCCTTTGGCCACTTTTCCCGCTCCGCCGTCCGTTCAAACGTGGTCAGGTAAGCTTCCACATCGTCCTCTGTGGTTAATTTCTGCCAGCACCGACTCACATGAATCACCCTCTGGTCAGCCTCCGCATTACTCTCCGGTACGGTCGCCAGACGCTGCGCCACCTGCTGCAAAAGTTGGCGGTCTTTAACCGTCGATTCCACCAGTTCCTTCAACTGTGCCGACATCAAGCGATTAGCCTCCTGCTGCACAGCTGCGGATTGTACCAGCGCTTTCACCACGTCATCCATTATGATGCGCTGTAACGTGCTGCCCGCGTTCTCCACCACAATGTGATAACACGCTCCGGGATCGCCTTTGCTGGGTTCAAAGGGCACGTATTCACCTCAGGCAGACAGCCGAATTCAAGGTGTAAATGACGCTTGGTCAGGTTTATTGCAGTGAAGCATAAACAAAAGGAAAAAAAACACCAACAAAATAAATCCTTGCCTGTCCGGCACTAACTATACACGGTGATATCCTAACTACCAACTGGAGGGCTTCTCCCTTCCAGCTAAACCATACAAACATCAGGCACTGCTCCTCACAAGTGTCTCCTACACAGACAGGCTTACTGTGTTCCCAGATGGAGACCCTCCCCCAACTTCCCAGATTCCTTTTACCTCAGTCCTTCACCTCCCATTAATCCATTAGTAGCCAGGTGATCCTGGCCAGGCTAAGTTACATAGGACCGATACCGGGGTGAGATATACCTGCCCTCATCCACTAATCCCACATGAGTCTCACAATATATACACGCATACACACACGCACGCACGTTTTTTTTTTTACTTTACATTTTTATGGTTTCTACATGCTGCCGGGGGTCATTTCAGAATAATACTCGGGTCTCCCATAGGATAACATTGGGCTCGGTGCTCGGGCGGAGTACACGAGTATCTTGGGATGCTCGGCCCGAGCCACGCGCACCCGAGCTTTTTGGTACTCGCTCATCACTAATTATTTTTAATCAAAATAGGGGATAGACAATTAAACTTATACTGTCTGATATAGAGAATAAAATATTTTTTTAGTACAGCTTATGAGATAGATCTTGTTGAATGTATATAATATGAACCCAAACCTACAATTAAATGTGATATTGCAAAATAATTTTTTCCCCTTTTTCCATATTTAATCCAAAACAATGTTATAAAAAGATAGATTAAAATTAAAAGTGCATATTATCAATGAAATGGGAAAACCACCTATATAGATAAAATATTGTTTGCCGATAATGAATAAAAATAATCCTCCACTACTGATAATCATATATTGAGATATATATATATATATATATATATATATAAAATGAGAATCAGGATCAGATTAAACGTGCATTTATTGGATTTTATAAAGTGTTCCTACACTAATGACTATATTATGGATATTGTGATTATACTCTTAAATTTATAAATATGTCATATGGAATATGGATACAGAATAACTAATGCACGTATAGAATATTAGGATATACATGTTTAGCAACATGTGTTTTTATTATTATTTTAAATCACTATTATTTTTCCTTTTCACCACTTCTTGATTTTATTTACAAAAACGCATTGCAACCATCTACTTTGTATATGGAATCCATGTAGGTAACTCACATGTGTATGCAATTATGGAGGGTGTGTGCCACACCATTTAGGAAACCGACATTCTTTCCTCACTTGAACATGAGAAAGGCCAGAATCACACTTGCTAGTGCATCGCGTGTAACTCGCGTGAGTCTCTCATGGTAGAACCCGGCATGGCCGCACACTATGCATACAGGAGCGTCTGAGCTGCATAGAGATACATGCAACCGACCCGGTCCTGTCAGGAGAGTGTGCGGCCATGCCGGGTTCTACCATGAGAGACTCGCGCGAGTTACACGCGAGGCAGTAGCAAGTGTGATTCTGGCCTAAGACTATGTGTCGAAACGCGTAGTTCTGTGGGGTCTCCATATCTGTATCCCCTGTATTTTTTGCTGACCGCTTTGCACTTTATGGATTTTATTGGATTTCACAAATAAATATTGATGATTTTAAAGTCTACATCCTGAGGACTGCGCTGGACGTCTTTCCTTTATTGTACAATTGGCTGCCAAGCTTTCCCTGCGCTGGGTCCACAAAGACAGCGGTGAACAGCAACTCGGTGAGCTGAACTTTTTTCTTTATTTCTGTATAATTCATATTGTGTTACATAACTGGAGCATCCAGAGGCAACCCATACAATCATGGGGAGAACATAGAAACCCTTTGCAGATGTTGTCTTTCATGTCACACACATGAAGTGACCATTGAAGGATATCATTTATCTCTCATATTTGGAAATAATTCCTACCTCATTAAACAAAAAATTTTTATCATGTAAAATGTATTATTGAAAAAGGTTGTCTACCCTCTAAGGCCCGTTTCACACGTCAGTGAAAAACGCTGACGTTCTTCACTGGCGTGTAAAACACGCACATGTCCCTTCGTGTTCCATGATTCACGGCACACGTGGGTTGTCCATGTGCAATCCGTGATCCCTGATTGCACATGGACATTACTCACCTGCCTTCGTTCCTGCTGTCCATGGTGCTGAAGTCTCCTGCTCTGCAGCGTCTGCCCACCACTCTGCAGCTGCTACTTCCTGGTCGGCTTTTCCTGCTCTCATCAATATTCATGAGCCAGGCAGGAGTTGCCGAGAACAGAGCAGGCACAGCGAATCGCAGGCAAGGTAAGTTGAAAATATTTAATATGTCCGTGATTTTATGGTACGTGTTTCACTGATCACACACGGATGAACCGTGGGTCATCAGTGATGCCATAAAAAAACTGACTTGTCTACGTGCAGAATCACGGCCACGGGTGTACGCCATACCTCCCAACTTTTAAAGAAGGAAAAGAGGGACAAAGTTTGTGGCGCGCGTAGCGCGCCGCGGCAAATTTTTAGGCTACGCCCCCCTAACCACACCCATTTCACAGTCACGCCCATATCCACTCCCCATCCACACCCATTCAGCATGGACGCGCAGGCAGCCGGCGGGCCTCCAGCATGGACGCGCAGGCAGCCGGCGGGCCTCCAGCATGGACGCGCAGGCAGCCGGCGGGCCTCCAGCACGGACGCGCAGGCAGCCGGCGGGCCTCCAGCATGGACGCGCAGGCAGCCGGCGGGCCTCCAGCATGGACGCGCAGACAGGTGGCGGGGGCCGCCCGCACAGACAGGCGGCGGGGGGCACTCGCACAGAGAGGCGCGGGCCGACCGCACAAAGAGGCGGCCCGAACAGAGAGGCGGCCGGTCACCTTCACAGACAGGCGGCCGGCCGGCCGCCTTCACAGACAGGCGGCCGGCCGCCCGCACAGACAGGCGGCGGGGGGCGCCCGCACAGACAGGCGGCGGGGGGGCGCCCGCACAGACAGGCGGCGGGGGGGCGCCCGCACAGACAGGCGGCGGGGGGGGCGCCCGCACAGACAGGCGGCGGGGGGGGCGCCCGCACAGACAGGCGGCGGGGGGCGCCCGCACAGACAGGCGGCGGGGGGGCGCCCGCACAGACAGGCGGCGGGGGGCGCCCGCACAGACAGGTGGCGGGGGGGCGCCCGCACAGACAGGCGGCGGGGGCCGCCCGCACAGACAGACGGCGGGGGGCGCCCGCACAGAGAGGCGGCCGGCCGCACGCACAGAGAGGCGGCCGGCCGCACGCACAGAGAGGCGGCCGTCCGCCCGCAGAGACAGGCGGTCGTCCGCCCGCTGAGAGAGGCGGCCGGCCGACTGCACAGACAGGCGGCCGGCCGCACGCACAGACAGGCGGCCGGCCGCCCGCACAGACAGGCGGCCGGCCGCCCGCAAAGACAGGCGGCGGGGGGCGCCCGCACAGACAGGCGGAGGGGGGGGGCGCCCGCACAGACAGGCGGCGGGGGGGGCGCCCGCACAGACAGGCGGCGGGGGGGCACCCGCACAGACAGGCGGCCGGCCGCCCGCACAGACAGGCGGCCGGCCGACCGCACAGACAGGCGGCCGGCCGACCGCACAGACAGGCGGCCGGCCGACCGCACAGACAGGCGGCCGGCCGACCGCACAGACAGGCGGCCGGCCGACCGCACAGAGAGGCTCCGGCCGGGAGGGGAGGGGAATCAGCGCTGGGGAGATTCTACATACCTTAGCAGCAGCACAGAGCAGACAGAGACTAGTTTCAGGCAGCGCGCTCCTCTCTGTTATGCCACGTCACGTGTTAGGATGGTAGGAGGGAAAAGCAGGGAGGCGGGGAGAGAGTGGGTGGGCGGAGCCCGGGAGACGGCCGTCCCGCCCGTGGCAACGGGACAAACAATGCAAAGCGTGATAGTCCCGCTGTATCCGGGACGGTTGGGAGGTATGGTGTACGCTGCATGGAGACTCGTTCAGTGAAAAATCACTGATGTGTGAGCAGACCCATTGATTAAAATGGGTCTGCGTATGTCAGTGATTCTGGTACGTTTAAAAAAAAGAACAAACGTACCAGAATCACTGACGTGTGAAGGGGGCCTAAAACCCACAAGGCTCAATATGAAAAAAAAAAGAAACCACATACAGAGAGATACACACATTTGACCTGGCAGCTAAAAGCCCTCAAATATGGAACAACAACCTCGAGAACATCAAGGACCAGTTATTAAGTAGTACATACAGGATAATTTATATACAACTTGTGACTGTAACATCTTATAAATTGTGCATGGTCATGGTGGTATAAAAAGGTAAGAGTGCAAATAGAATTTTATGTTTGTCTTCCAACATTTTTTTCATTGGGGTGTTTATGGTCAAGGAACTGAATCTAAAGGGGGCTTAACACGGTAGCGATATCGCTAGCAATTTCTAGCGATATCGAGCATGTAAGTACCCGTCCCTGTCGCGCATGCGATTGTTTGTGATCACTGCCGTAGCGAACATTATCGCTACGCAGCGTCACACGTACTTACCTGGTCGGCAGTGTCGCTGTGACTGGCGAACAATCCCTCCTTCAAGGGGGTTGTCAGGGGCTGGGCCCGGCTCCGTGGCCCTGGTGGGTGTCAGCAGAATATGTGGCTTGGTGAATAAAGTTTGTGTTCGTGACGCCACCTGTGGTATGCGGCTAATAAGCCGCCGCTGCTGTGTGAGGCCTCCGGGGTGATGATATAGCAGCAATGGTGGTACTGCTCCCCACAGGTGGAGCGGAGCCCCGGGGACACTGTTAGTGCTCGTGAGTGTCTATGCAGCTGAAATAACAGAGGCGACTTCAAGGGTACAGTTTCAAGTTCTTTACTCACAATTCTTGTCACAGTCTTGCAGGGACCCTTGGACTGCTGGGACCACTGTCAGGGACCTCCGCCGTTTCTGGGTGATTCAGAGAGTAAAAGCCGGTACCCTTCCCTTAAGTGTCTCTATCTTCTGCTGTCTTCCTTATCCTTGCCTTGGTAGGTTGAACCTGGCTTGGCCTCCACAACAGCCTCCAGGCTGGGGAGTCACCTGTCAGCTGATTATCCCTTTTCTGGGGGTACTGCTGTTGGCTGTGGCCCGGGGAGTTTACAACATTCCCTGGGCCTCGGTTTTTACTGTTTGGAGATGATTTTGCACTCCTCCGGTTTCTAGGGACCGTCCCCTGTTGCAGCTTGATCCCTCCACCGATGTTCTTGTGGAGCAGGCCACCGCAGCTCTACAACTACCCGTGGTACCTCTAGGACTACCCGTGGCCCTGGGACCCTTTCTGTTCTCTGCGCGGTGTCACCTGGACCCTCTGAGCCCCAGGATCTTCACCAGGAAGCGTCTCTTTCTTTCCTTTCAGCTCCTGACTGACTTGGAGCTTTCTTTCCGTTACTTCTTCTCCTCCTTGCCTGCCTCCAGCAGGCCTCCTCCTCCTTCCCCACTTTCTCTCGTTCTCCTTCTTCAACTACATGCTGGCTCCTCACTCTCTCACTCCCTGAGGTAGACTACTTAAACTTGACCTTCCTCTCTGTGTCTGCTCTCAGATGGCTCCTCCCACCTCCCCAATTGCCCTGTTCTACCCTATAGGAGCAGGGATGGGTCTTACGACCCCTCCCAGCATGCAGCATGGGAGGGTTGTCTGCCACTTTCCCTGGTCCCAGTGTGTGCCTAGCAATGGGTGAAGTGTGGATTTACCAGGGGACCGGAGTTCACTCTCTTCCTCTCCCAGAATGGGGCATCACACCGCTGGATGGGGTGCAATGACCTGTGGCGACGGAAGCCTCAGGGGCGCCACACTCCCCCACAGCAAATCCCAGCACGTCCTCGGGCTGAAAAACAACAGAAAATGTGGAGAAACTGCAAAAACATTTTTACACGTGTGTAGAAAGAAAACAATAAAACATTTCTTCCCTTTATGGGAGGCACATATAAGTAAACGTTGCGAACTTCTTATAAAGAAAACTCTAAGTGTGCACTTCCAGTCCATTGCACGGTTCGGGCACATCCCCCATAATTCTGGTAGGGGGCACAACAGGTGCAACTAATTACATTTTTGGCTACTACAAGTCCAGTAGCCTGGCAGTTCGTTTCTCTCAATCGACGAAGTGGAAAACAAAACCAGCAACTAAGTCCAGTGGCCTGGTTACACAGGACACTTTACACATCACATTTACCAGAGACCACATTCCAGTCTAGTGGCCCGGTACACATACACAGGGGGGTGACTTCTTAAAAAAGTACAAGGGGCAGTAAAGCAGGAAAGGGTGTCATCTTCAAAAAGAACATTAGGGCAGCACAAAAGGGACATCTTCACAAAGAATAAGGGAGAGAGGGGAGCCAGCACGATCTGAAATTGGCATGCATAATATAGAAAGTGAAAATTCACAGATTTATTCCAACTGTACTACAATAAAAAAAATGAGATTTTTAGCAAATAATTGATCAATTTTTTGAGCCACCCCTGCCAACGTCACGGCAAATCTCAATAGGGGGGTCCTACTCTACATTCTGTATTTCATGTGCCATGCGGCCTCCTAGATAAAGTTAAAAGCAGAACCATAATAGAGCACACATACCTGTAACCTGTATATAACCGCTTCTATGTTGCAAAAAAGGCACTTGTGGATAGAGACCAGCCCAGGTCCCAGCATGTGGAGCAAGCTCTGCACCATACCAGGACTATATCAGAACTGATCCTCCCAGTGCCAAACAGCAACCATTGATAAAGGCGGACCAGATCCAAGATGGTGCTTAATTAGCATTGCCTGTGGAAAGGGGTGAGGTAACTGAATCTGAACAGCTACCAACAGGAGGAATACATAGCAAACCAAAATCAGGCGTGCATGGCATGGTGGTGACCGGCCACCAGAATTTGTAGCATAACTACGACCAAACAGAGAGAGAGAGAGGGGAGCCAGCACGATCTGAAATTGGCATGCATAATATAAAAAGTGAAAATTCACAGATTTATTCCAACTGTACTACAATAAAAAAAATGAGATTTTTAGCAAATAATTGATCAATTTTTTGAGCCACCCCTGCCAACGTCACGGCAAATCTCAATAGGGGGGTCCTACTCTACATTCTGTATTTCATGTGCCATGCGGCCTCCTAGATAAAGTTAAAAGCAGAACCATAATAGAGCACACATACCTGTAACCTGTATATAACCGCTTCTATGTTGCAAAAAAGGCACTTGTGGATAGAGACCAGCCCAGGTCCCAGCATGTGGAGCAAGCTCTGCACCATACCAGGACTATATCAGAACTGATCCTCCCAGTGCCAAACAGCAACCATTGATAAAGGCGGACCAGATCCAAGATGGTGCTTAATTAGCATTGCCTGTGGAAAGGGGTGAGGTAACTGAATCTGAACAGCTACCAACAGGAGGAATACATAGCAAACCAAAATCAGGCGTGCATGGCATGGTGGTGACCGGCCACCAGAATTTGTAGCATAACTACGACCAAACAGCATAACTACACCATACCATGCACGCCTGATTTTGGTTTGCAATATATTCCTCCTGTTGGTAGCTGTTCAGACTCAGTTACCTCACCCCTTTCCACAGGCAATGCTAATTAAGCACCATTCTTGGATCTGGTCCGCCTTTATCAATGGTTGCTGTTTGACACTGGGAGGATCAGTTCTGATATAGTCCTGGTATGTGTAGGGCTTGCTCCACATGCTGGGACCTGGGCTGGTCTCTATCCACAAGTGCCTTTTTTGCAACATGGAAGCGGCTATATACAGGTTGCAGGTATGTGTGCTCCATTATGGTTCTGCTTTTAACTTTATCTAGGAGGCCGCATGGCACATGAAATACAGAATGTAGAGTAGGACCCCCCTATTGAGATTTGCCGTGACGTTGGCAGGGGTGGCTCAAAAAATTGATCAATTATTTGCTAAAAATCTCATTTTTTTATTATAGTACAGTTGGAATAAATTTGTGAATTTTCACTTTTTATATGATGCATGCCAATTTCAGATCGTGCTGGTTCCCCCTTTTTTTTCTCTGTTTTGACCGTAGTTATGCTACAAATCTGGTGTCTGACCAACACCATACCATGCACGCCTGATTTTGGCTTGCAATATATTCCTCCTGTTGGTAGCTGTTCAGACTCAGTTACCTCACCCCTTTCCACAGGCAATGCTAATTAAGCACCATTCTTGGATCTGGTCCGCCTTTATCAATGGTTGCTTTTTGACACTGGGAGGATCAGTTCTGATATAGTCCTGGTATGTGTAGGGCTTGCTCCACATGCTGGGACCTGGGCTGGTCTCTATCCACAAGTGCCTTTTTTGCAACATGGAAGCGGCTATATACAGGTTGCAGGTATGTGTGCTCCATTATGGTTCTGCTTTTAACTTTATCTAGGAGGCCGCATGGCACATGAAATACAGAATGTAGAGTAGGACCCCCCTATTGAGATTTGCCGTGACGTTGGCAGGGGTGGCTCAAAAAATTGATCAATTATTTGCTAAAAATCTCATTTTTTTATTATAGTACAGTTGGAATAAATTTGTGAATTTTCACTTTTTATATGATGCATGCCAATTTCAGATCGTGCTGGTTCCCCCTTTTTTTTTCACAAAGAATAAGGGGCAGACAGGGGCTATTTACAGTTCAGCTTCTTCTTTTCCTTACTTCAATGGCTGGGATCCTGCTTCGGCAGGGCCCTGGGTAGCAGGTAGGCCATGGAGATCTGGGTCTGCGTCTCCTGTGTCCTGGTCCCTGACCTACTGCAAGGCGCTGCAGCCTGGGCAGGAATGGGGCTTCTTGTATGCTCAGCTCGGCGTTGCTGCAAAGGGCTGCTGGTTTGCAGAGGGCTGTTGCTGTAGTCTTTTGGGTCTTGCTTTGGCCTTGCACCCTGCATCACACAAGCCATGGAGATCCGCGTCTGTGTCTCCTGCGTGGCTGTGGCAGGCCCGCTGCTCAGTTCTGCGGCTTGGGCCTGCTTCGCGGTGGTGCTGCGGCTGTTGCTTGCAGGGGAGACGCTGCACGCTGACATAGTGCGGCGCCACTCCGGTTCTTCGGAGGCCATCTCCTCCTCCTGCAGGATATGGACGTGTAGGGCATACCAGCCCCGGCCTCCCATCAGCCGTGTGTATTCCACAGCGTCACCCGGCTTGGCATCTCGCCCGGGGTGGCCTTTAGGCAGGTGTTCTTCAATATCCCGTCGGGCCACAAAGACATCTTTACCCAGTCCGGGCTCTCTGATGAAGCCCCAGCCTCCTTTCTGCCGAAAATCGACTACTATGCCCCGTCTCATTGGGCCCTGTGACCCCTTAAGGGCCTTTCGAATTTGCTCCTTGGAGGCCAGGTTGGCTGCCTCCTGGGCTTTCCGCTTCTCCTCCCGGGCCTCCCGCTCCTGCTGGTACTCCTTCACCAGTCTCCGGCAGGTCAGCTCGTTTGCCAGTGGGGATTCCCTGGGGCGCAGGGGCTGTTGCAGTCTCCCACTCTCCATGGGCGCTGTGTCCCAGTTCACTCCCGGGGATGTCGTTCCCAGGAGGTTCACAGGGGGACTCGGTAGGGGGCCCACTAGCTGTTCGGGGTCCACCCCTCCCCAGGCTCCGTCTGCGGGGGTTTCAGGCAGGCCTCCGGTGCCCCACCGGGCATCAGCGGGGCTGGCGGGGAAGGCTTGCGGGACGGTGGAGGGACTGGGCGGTGGCGCTTGGTGGGTCAATGGGTCCGGACGGGTCGGGGTTTCATGTAGCTCACCCGGTCGCTGCTCCGCGGCCTCAATCCAGTGGCCCACGCTTTCCGACACCATCGATGTTTCACTCCGCCGGTCCACCTCTGCTTGCATGTTATGCAGCCTCCGAGCCAGGATTTGCATTTTCTCCCGGAGCAGGTCCAGCTCGGGATCCATCTTCCCGGTCCCTGGTGTACACTTCTGCAGCCTCTCTGCCATGCTGCCGACCTGGGGAACGCTTGCTGGATCACTGCTCGGGTGCTCGACCACGCCACTCGGCTGCACCCTTTCCCTTCTCGGAGGCGGGGCCGGAGGCTGCACTAGCATCTGGTGCCAGACTGGCGCCCAGCCCATCACAGCCAGCACCGCTCCGCTCGCTATCAGGTACATCTTCTTTATCTGCTGGTCTGGTATTTAGACTCTTTCTGCCAGCCGGCCAGCTCGTCTAGTCGCCATTTCTTCTTTCTCCGCCTTCTATGGCGGGCACCGCTTCGCGCTCTTTTCTTGGACAAGGGGGCGGGGCTTCTCTTCGTGCCCTTTCTTCTTGCACGCCCCCCTTCTTCCCGCGCTCTGTGGCTTCAATGGCGGCAGTTTCTCACAGTAAACACAGGCTATTTCACAATTCTTCAGGCGCACAGTACCCGGTGTAACCGGGCACGAAATCCTGTTCGTGACGCCAAAGTTGACTCGCCCACCCCAGGGCTATGGGACACCCGGTGCCGGGCCGGACTAGTCCGGGGGTCGTCAGTGGTGGCTGGGCCCGGCTCCGTGACCCTGGTGGGTGTCAGTAGAATATGTGGCTTGGTGAATAAAGTTTGTGTTTGTGACGCCACCTGTGGTATGCGGCTAATAAGCCGCCGCTGCTGTGTGAGGCCTCCGGGGTGATGATATAGCAGCAATGGTGGTACTGCTACCCACAGGTGGAGCGGAGCCCCGGGGACACTGCTAGTGCTCGTGAGTGTCTATGCAGCTGAAATAACAGAGGCGACTTCAAGGGTACAGTTTCAAGTTCTTTACTCACAATTCTTGTCACAGTCTTGCAGGGACCCTTGGACTGCTGGGATTACTGTCAGGGACCTCCGCCGTTTCTGGGTGATTCAGAGAGTAAAAGCCGGTACCCTTCCCTTAAGTGTCTCTATCTTCTGCTGTCTTCCTTAGCCTTGCCTTGGTAGGTTGAACCTGGCTTGGCCTCCACAACAGCCTCCAGGCTGGGGAGTCACCTGTCAGCTGATTATCCCTTTTCTGGGGGTACTGCTGTGGGCTGTGGCCCGGGGAGTTTACAACATTCCCTGGGCCTCGGTTTTTACTGTTTGGAGATGATTTTGCACTCCTCCGGTTTCTAGGGACCGTCCCCTGTTGCAGCTTGATCCCTCCACCGATGTTCTTGTGGAGCAGGCCACCGCAGCTCTACAACTACCCGTGGTACCTCTAGGACTACCCGTGGCCCTGGGACCCTTTCTGTTCTCTGCGCGGTGTCACCTGGACCCTCTGAGCCCCAGGATCTTCACCAGGAAGCGTCTCTTTCTTTCCTTTCAGCTCCTGACTGACTTGGAGCTTTCTTTCCGTTACTTCTTCTCCTCCTTGCCTGCCTCCAGCAGGCCTCCTCCTCCTTCCCCACTTTCTCTCGTTCTCCTTCTTCAACTACATGCTGGCTCCTCACTCTCTCACTCCCTGAGGTAGACTACTTAAACTTGACCTTCCTCTCTGTGTCTGCTCTCAGATGGCTCCTCCCACCTCCCCAATTGCCCTGTTCTACCCTATAGGAGCAGGGATGGGTCTTACGACCCCTCCCAGCATGCAGCATGGGAGGGTTGTCTGCCACTTTCCCTGGTCCCAGTGTGTGCCTAGCAATGGGTGAAGTGTGGATTTACCAGGGGACCGGAGTTCACTCTCTTCCTCTCCCAGAATGGGGCATCACACCGCTGGATGGGGTGCAATGACCTGTGGCGACGGAAGCCTCAGGGGCGCCACACTAGTTCTACTGCTGCACTAATACAACAAGAGAAGAAGGTACAACAGACAGTTGAAACAACAAAGGATAAAGCCCAGCTTTGCTGCTTCAGTCAGACACAATCACTGCAGCCATCACTGCAGCCTACACCACTTCACACAACAAGGGCTCCAGCAGCTCTTTCCACCTCAAGGATTAGGGTACTTTCACACTTGCTTTCAGTGGAGTCCGTCACTATGGAGAATAGCGCAGTCCGTTAACGCACTGCGCTATTCTCCATAGACTTGTATGGACGACGCACTGTAACGCAAGTTTCAGCGTTGCATCCGCTGGATGACGCAGCGTCGTTATTTTGACACTGCGTCGGGCGGAAGAAACGAAGCATGTAATGTTTTTTTTTAGCAGCACAATTTGTAGGATTTCACTGCGCTTGCTCTTTTTTTTTTTTTTTTAAATCACAAACTTTATTTTGTCTCTCGGTGGCCGAACATTCAGCTGAGCGCCCGCCCGCCGGCATGTGAGAGCGCTCAGCTGAGCGCCCGCCTGCCGGCATGTGAGAGCACTCAGCTCAGCGTCCGCCCGCCAGCATGTGAGAGCGCTCAGCTGAGCGCCCGCCGGCATGTGAGAGTGCTCAGCTGAGCGCCCGGCCGCCGGCATGTGAGAGCGCTCAGCTGAGCGCCCGGCTGCCGGCTATTGAGAGCGATCAGCTGATCGTTCACAATAGTCTGCTGCCGGTAAAACTGTAAAGAAGAAAAAAAAAGCTTCAGTTGTTTTGTACGATCCGTAGCATCCGTTGTGCCTCTATATGCAACGCATCCGTTTCGTCCGTCACACAACGCAATGCTACGGAAACCATCCAATGCAAGTGTGAAAGTAGCCTTAGCTACTGAATGGAGTCAGAATAACTGGCCACCTCTACTGGGAGATGTAATCATATATAGAGGAAGGGAGTGGTCATCAACCTGAGGCAAGGAGTCAAAACCTGCTGGCAAGCAAAACTGACATGAACCCTTTCAGCACCAAAGGAAAAGGAATATGTTTAATGTGAGGAGTCTCCGATGGCAAAGAGAGACTTTGGCCCAGATCCTGTCACAATTCTTTAGTACCAGAAAGACGGCTGTGACAGTTGCCATGTCCATTAAAAAATCCATCTGTCAATTTATGTGTGCAAGTGTTTTACACCAATTTCCACCCCGTTTACTCACCCGCATTCAATCTATTCCATGTATCTTGGGGTAGCTGCAGTCAAGTCCTGCTTCATCTTTTTCATCACATACAGCCACAATTCCTCGTACAGTGGAACCTCGCTTAACTAGTAACCCAGTTAGCGAGTATTTTGCCTAACGAGCAAGGCTTTCTGTAAATTTGTAACTCGGTTTACGTGAAAGCCTTGCTGTGCAAGCAAAATACTCACCGCACACAGTTCCGGTTCCGCACATCCACCGCGCTCTAACCCGCTCTTGCAGTCCACACAAACACACACAAGCATGTGCAAAATGATGTTTTGGCTTCTAGGAAGCCTTCATCAGGATTTTGAATATAAAGCGTTGAGGGTTTTGGGGGAAACAATCATATGCCAGGTGCTTCCACCAGTATCAATGCCACCATTGCCTGGGGCTTTGTCCTTTTTACCAGTGGACACACAAAAAGGCGCACTGCTCCTCTATCCTCTGCATCCTATCCCTTCTAACTTGGCATATGATTTATCTCTGCATTCTTGGGCACCTTACGCATACCACAGATGCCCTGAGCACCGTCTGACATTGCAGATTGTTTCCCCCAAAACCCTCACGCTTTATACACAAGACCCTGATGAAGACTTCATGGAAGCCGAAACGTCGTTTTGCATGGGTTGAGGTGCACTCTTTTCCAACAAATCAAAAAATAAAAAATTCAAAATTGTATTTGACCCTTTGTCATCTCTTGAGTGCTGGAGTTATCCTTAATGATTACTGACATTTTCTCCAGAGTACCTATTTATATCCTGTTGAGTCGGACCCTATTTTGTATATGGGTGCAGTGTTATCAGCCATTATTAGATGTCTTCAGTCCAGGGTATCCTAGTTGAAAGGGGAAGCTAAGGCTTCAGGTATAGTGACAGGACTGAGAGGATTAATTAGAGAAGCCCCCAGTGAAGGGGATATATAGTGTTGAGCATTTCATGGTATTAAGAGTGAAGTACTATTAATGTGGTGTGGAAAAGCAAGGCAAGGCAGAAGTAACAAGCAGGAGGAAGGGAAGGTGACCGTGACCGGTTTGTAGCTTGAGCTCCATAGAGACTAATTGAGGGACCAGAGAGCACCCCTCCCTTCGAACAATGTGGACAGTGGCGGGTCACTCCACCATCCTGCTCTGTAGGGTGCATGGGTGAGAAATCTGCACCCCTTGCCTACAACTACCGCCTCGGGCCATGCTATACATGTTCTTTTATATTTCATTTTAGTTGCCTAGAAGTAATTCCCACATATTTTATCCACATGGATAATTTGCAAAATAGGCAACTTAATATAATAATACTATTAATAATAATTACATAGTTACATAGGTTGAAAAAAGACCTAGCTCCAGCCAGTTCAACCTTCCTCCACCAATTATATATTTTTGTCACTAAATCATTTATAACCTACAATGTTATGTGTACTAGATAGATATTACAATTGATGGTACATAATGAAACATTCTATGTCATGTTGAGAGTTTATACCTTTTTCTTTGCAGACAAAAGTCATTACAAGGTTTACTCTCCTATTTAGGAGCTCTTGTTCCAAATACTTTGTGGTGCTAAGTGCCCTTGTGGTGACTAAACTAATAAATCTCAATTCTGGAACAACAGTATATGTCTGCTGAACTACTCCAAAGAATTTCCCTCAAATCCCATCTAATCTCAGTTGTGTTTCTTCAGGATTTTCTTTATGTCCCCTAACCCTGAGGTGTACTTTGTAATAAGTCTCACCTTTTCATCACATCCTTATTTTGGGGATCTGGTTAGGCTATGTGCGCACAGTGCGTTTTTCGCGGCGTTTTTCGGGTGCGTTTTTGGCCTCAAAACTGCAGGACTTTGCTTCCCCAGCAAAGTCTATGAGTTTTCATTTTTGCTGTCCGCACACATCTTTTTTTTTTACCTGCGTTTTTGAGTTAAAAAAAAAAAATGGACATGTCAGTTCTTTCCTACGTTTTTCTGCGTTTTCCGCCCATGCAATGCATTTGAAAAACGCAGCAAAACGCAGAGATCAAAAACGCAGCAAAACGCAGCCAAAAACGTACCAAATCGCGGCAAAAACACATGCATTTTTCGATGCGTTTTTTCGACGCAGGTTCGTTTTTGTGCGTTTTTAGCGGCCAAAAACGCACAAAAAACGCAGCGTCAAAAAGACGCAGTGTGCGAACCTAGCCTTACACTGAATCGATCCTTCTACTCCCTTCAGCTTGATTGTAACCCTTTTTTATGACTTCTTGTCTATATCCATGATCTTTACACTGACACTTTAAGGCTATGTGCGCACGTTGCGTAAATACATGCAGTTACGCTGCGCTTTGTAGTGCAGCGTAACTGCATGCGTCCTGCACCCCCTGCACAGTCTATGGAGATTGTGCAGGGGCATTGTGCAGGGGCAGTGCGCACGTGGCGTCTTAGAGCGCAGCTCTTCGGCTGCTGCCCGAAGCGCTGCGTTCAAGAAGTGACATGTCACTTCTTCTGTGCGCTTTGCCGGCAGCTCCTGCTCTGTCTATGGCAGGAGCTGCAGGCAGAGCGCATGGAATCGGCTTTTTTTTTTTTTTCTACGGACATTTTCTGCAGCGATTTGAAGCGCACGTGTGCTCTTCAGATCGCTGCAGAAATTTCTGCAGGGCTAGTACGCAACGTGCGCACGTAGCCTAAATCTTTTGCTTGTCTGACAAATACAGTGTCATCTGAATAGATCTGACATGTCAAATATAATTGACCCTTTGAGATATATATATATATATATATATATATATATACACGGTGTGTGTATATATATATATATATATATATATATTTATATTTATTTATTTATTTATTTATTTATTTTAAATAGTGCTTTCAGGTGACAGTTTACCACAGTAGGCTTCCTGTAGACATCTGTAGGTCACTCCCAGACAAGCATGATAATACCAGTCCCCAGCTGTCTGCTTTACCTTGGATGGTTATCAAGAATGGGGTGAAGCCCAAGCTGGTTTTTTTTTTCAAGTATTTAAGTAAATAATAATGAAAGAAAAAAACACTGCCAGAGGTCCCCTCTATTATTGATAACCAGCCACGTTAAAGCTGACAGCTGAGGGTGCATCCCATAGGCATCTGCTTTAGCTGCATTGGTTATCAAAAATAGGGGGAACCCAAATTCAGTTTTTTGTATTTATTCCCTATCCGCATGTGTTTGCAGGGCAACAGCCCCAATTTTGCTTTCTTTTGCAGCCCCCTAGACCTTACTATAAACATTTTACAGCCATTTTACAGCACAAAAGTTCAGGTCGCCTTTAAACTGAACATTTAACAAAAGTCTGGTTGAACTCGGTGAACCCGAACGTCCACGGGTTCGCTCATCCCTAATAAAGACTCTACCTTAATTGTAATCAACCTCATGTTATCCTCCAATTGTATTCTTTTCTGCCTCATAACATCACATTTTTGAGGTATGATGGTAGGTTGTTTTTTACAAGTGGGCGTAGAAGATGAGTCAAATCTACTAAGATGTGTAGAAAACTTGTAAACACCTGAAATTTTAGGGCAGTTTTCCCCAATTCTAGCCCTCGAGAGCCACCAACACTGTATGGTCTCTAGATTTACTTAGTATTGCACAGGTGTTGCAAACATCCCTTGTTCATGATTAAAGTATTACCTGTGCAATACGAAAAAAATCCTGAAAACATGCACTGTTGGTGGCTCTCGAGGACTGGAGTTCGGGAATGCTGCTGTAGGGCATCCTGGATGGTTGGGTAGGATGCTTGAGAAGCTTTGGCTGCTTGTAAAAAGTTTTAGGATGTTGTATCATCAACTATCTTGCTTGTTTATTAGTAAGGACCCCATTTTCTACAGCTTTTTCTAAGATTATCTGCATTCAGATATCTCGTAAGTGGGTTTTAAACCAACTTTAGATAGACCTTGCAATCTCACAGTGCTTCTTTCTTTACAGGGCTGTAAGCTAGATGGCTGCGTTTCATGATTTGACATGTTTTATAATCATGTCAGTCATCCGATTCAACTCCCTTACTGCCATCTGCTGGTCCTATGTTAAATGGTCATACTTGATAGACTGGGATCAGAGGTTTTAGGAAATTACCTGTCTTCTGTTGTGGCTGTGACTCTAGTAATTCTTCCAATATCCTGATTGATGTTTGCTCTACTGGAGTGAACAGTCCCTGACCCTGATAAGCAACTCCTTTATGTTAAAAAACAAACAACTATATCCTTGCTAATAAATAGAAATATTTTATTCCTTAAGTCAAATCAAATTTAGAAGGAAAAGCAAACTTTAAAGGTTGATCTGACGCCTAAAATATATTTTTCAGCCATATTTACACCCTAACCATTTTTGTAATTATCTTCATTATACAATTCCCTACACTTCTCTCTACCTAATTCCTAATTATGTTCTTTTACTACCCTTTCTGTGATGTTTCATTTGAGAGGAGTCTGAAATGTGACATTACAGGAAGCTGGAGCTGCACTCACTCCCCACAGAGTATATTGCCCCTCCTAGAACAGGAACAGTTATTTTCTGATATTTCATGGGATTCATATTGTTTTTTGAGGCCTGATTCTGATTTTTATTAACTACACACATTGATACGCCCAACTCTACATTTGTAGAAACTTGGGAAGAAATGGATATACTCAGCGTGGGACTCTGAAGGAGCGGAGCCTGCTAGCTATATTCTGCCCCAAAAATGTTTATCCTTGGTGTACCCCTTTAATGCATCCCCAAATTTGTACAGTCTATTGTATTAGTGTAGCTGTTTTTTCTTGCACTGATTTAGCCCTGTTTATGATTTTTCCGATGGCAGTATTGTTATTATTAAACTAGTCCTTATGATGATTATTTTGTTTGCAAGAAAAATTTGTACTTATGCATTGGCTCTGCCCAAATAGCCCCATCAGCATTAAGGTGAAGACATTTAAAGGGAAAGGGAATCAGTCAGCAGGTTTTTGCTATGTAATCTGAGGGCAGCATGAGGTAGGAGCTGAGACACTGTTGTCATTGAAGTGTTACTTATTAGGCTGTGTGCTTTTTCAATATAATGAGTATTTTATCAGCAGGAGATTACCACTGTTAGGCTATGTGCGCACGGCGCGTTTTTCGGGTGCGTTTTTGGTTTAAAAATACATAACTTTGCTTCCCAGCAAGTCTATGAGTTTTCATTTTTGCTGTCCGCACAGTGCAGTTTTGTTTTAGGTGCGTTTTTGTGGTGACCACAAAGATGCAACACGTCAATTATTTCTGCATTTTTGACAGCGTTTTTCACCCATGTAATACATTGGAAAAAACGCAGGAACAAAAACGCAGCAAAAAACGCGCAAAAACGCATGTGGGGTTTTTTTATGCGGTTTTTATGCGGGTGCATTTTTGTGCATTTTTTAGAGGACAAAAACGCACAAAAATGCTGCATCTTTGTGGTCACACAAAAACGTAGTGTGCGCACATAGCCTTAAGGCCGCTTTACATGCAGCGACATTGCTAAAGCGATGTCGTTGGGGTCACAGAATTCGTGAAGCACATCCGGCTTCTTTAGCGATGTCATTGCGTGTGACATGCAGGAGCGACCATTGACGAGCGATAATACTCACCATATCGTTGATCGTTGATGCTGTCCAGTTCCCAAATATCGTTGCTTTTGCAGGACGCAGATTGTTCGTCGTTCCTGCGGCAGCACACATCGCTATGTGTGACACCGCAGGAATGAGGAACCTCACCGTACCTGCGGCCACCCGCAATGAGGAAGGATTTAGGTGGGCGGGATGTTCGTCCCGCTCATCTCCGCCCCCTCCGCTTCTATTGGGCGGCCACTTAGTGACGTCGCTGTGACGCCGAACGAACCACTCCCTTAGAAAGGAGGTGGTTTGCCGGTCACAGGTAAGTATGTGTGACGGGTTCGAGCGATGTTGTGCGCCATGGGCAGGGATTTGCCCGTGCCGCACAAACGATGGGGGCGGGCGAGCAAGATCGCAGCGTGTAAAGCGGTCTTTAGACTATGTGCCCACATCCTTCCTGGTCCAACCACCATCAGCACTAATTAGCAGCTTACTATCAATAGACAGTGTTCTCAGATAGCTATGATGGGAGCAAAGTTAGCTTTCTGAGTTCTGCTACATGTAACAGCTCTGATTGTGTTACAACTGCTGCACCCAATAAACTAAGTGATACATCGTTGGAATCAAGAGTCTTTTCCTACATCATGCTTTTCTCCGATGAGATAGCAAAAACCTGCTGACAGATTCCCTTTAAACCTTCTCACTGCTCACTTAGCTGCTCTTATATCAAACCAGATAGATCTGATTCAAGACATAAATCGGGGAGGGAGATATTTTCCACCAGACTTTAAGAGGATGAAGAGGACTCCTGGGTCTTGCCCCGTATTGCTTTGCACAAAATGTTTATTGTATTTTATGGTCAAATCAATATGATGAACTGTAAAGAAAGTAATGTGAGAGTCAGAGTCAGTGGCTAAACTTTGAGGTAAATTAATTAAGAATTCTGGTGTAAAGAACCGTAAAAAAAATAACAACACAATATTTTGCGTAAGTCAGTTATGCAAAAAATATTTAGACTTTTGGTGTTTTCCCGCCAGCACCACCCATCTATGCCAATATAGGCAGAGAATTCGCAGGATGAGGCGTGGATACCCCAGCCATCAAAACCATGAAACGTTTCACCACTTTAGCAAACTAGAGTACACTTCTAGCAGCGGCGCAAGCCAGATAACAGATACGCCTAATTCATTAGGTGGTGTGCACCTTCCTAATGAAATAGGCGCATAGATCATTTTGGCCGGTGTGTGTGCAGATGCTGAAGTCGCTGTGAAGGAAATACGCCACACCAGGATTTTATTAAAGGAGTTGTCCGACAAATTTTTGTTAAGCTAATCTGTGGTGTATTGTCATATAAAACACCTCTACATTGTTATTTTTTGTTTTCTAACTTTTGTTCCTCTTGAATTATCCCTTTATTCTCTGCAGCTCCTTGTTTGCATTCAGCTCTAGCAAACTGACCACTTCTTGTGCAAAAGCTCAGTCAGAGCTGGCAGCGCCCGACCTCAGTGTCCAGCCTCGCCCCCTGCCTGCCCTCTGCACACACATTCCCTGTCAGTATTCAGCCTCAGCAATGACCTGTTATCACTACAGCATTGCAAATAACAGCCCCACATCAGGCACACCACACACACACATATGGTTCTGCACCACACACACGCACATCGGACTCTGCTCCGCACACGCACATCGGACTCTGCACCGCACACGCACATCGGATTCTGCACCGCACACGCACATCGGGCTCTGCACCGCACACGCACATCGGGCTCTGCACCGCACACGCACATCGGGGCTCTGCACACCACACGCACACATATGGCTCTGCACCGCACACACACATATGGTTCTGCACCGCACACACACATATGGTTCTGCACCGCACACACGCACATCGGGCTCTGCACCGCACACACGCACATCGGGCTCCGCACCGCACATCGGACTCTGCACATGCACATCGGGCTCTGCACACGCACATCGGGCTCTGCACACGCACATCGGGCTCTGCACCGCACACGCACATCGGGCTCTGCACCGCACACAGACAGGGCTCTACACCGCACACAGACAGGGCTCTGCACCGCACACAGACAGGGCTCTGCACCGCACACGCGCACAGGGCTCTGCACCGCACACGCGCACAGGGCTCTGCACCGCACATGCACACATATGGCTCTGCACCGCACACGCACACATATGGCTCTGCACCGCACACGCACACATATGGCTCTGCACCGCACACGCACACATGGCTCTGCACCGCACACGCACACATATGGCTCTGCATCGCACACGCACACATATGGCTCTGCACCGCACATGCACACATATGGCTCTGCACCGCACACACACACACACATATGGCTCTGTACCGCACGCGGCGCTCTGCACCGACCTCCCCCCATCCCCCATCCCCATCCCCATAGGGAACACATGTAGGGAGTACATACTCACCCGTCCTCGGTCCCCGCCGCTCCTGCACGTTCGCGCGCTGTCTGTGCTCTGGACATATCAGCACAGTAGTGACGTCACCGCTGTGCTGAAGAGAGCACAGACAGCGGGGCAGTGATGAGAAGCAGCGCTGCGCTGCTTCTCATCAGCACTTTCAAATGTACCGGAATCTGTGATCTGCGATGCCGGTACATTTGAATGTGCGATCCTGAGCAGGGGGCCAGGTGATGGCGCTGACACCACGGCAGCCGCCGCCAGGCCCCTCCCCCAGGTCTCGGACCCCACAGCAGTGCAGGGGGAGGTTGTGGGCAGAGTATGGGGTGCGGGGGAATGTGTGGGAGGGTGCAGGGAAGGGGGCGGGGACTCACGCACTGTACAGCCCAGCAGGGAGGCGACATGCTGTTCCAGATTTGCATGTCAATATGGTCCTGCCTATGTTGACATGAAATGACCGGAAGCAGCAAAATCGCGGCAGGAGTGGTCACATGACCACTCTGAGCCGGGGGAGAGGGGCTGACAGCAGGGCAGGTAAGTGCTCTCTATCTACTTACCTGCCCCAATGTAGCCCAATAGGGTAATAAAAAAAAAAAAGTCAAAAGAAGCCGGATAACCCCTTTAACCAAACTTTCTTAGCTTGTATTTACCACCTTTTTTGCTGACATGGTAATAGGCATCTTCTCTTCCTATTAAGAACAGCTCTCAACCAATCCATGTTAACGTTGTTAAATACATAATATAATGAAAAGAATCATTATGTAAAGATTTGGAAAGGACTAGGGCAAGTCGTGATAATCATATGAGCCAAAAGGGAAAAGAGAAGAAAACGACCATCAGAGCCCAATTACTGAATGTGAAAAGCTTTATTAAGGGTAAATGGTGAGCGGCACAATCACAAGAGACACCGATATCGGGAATTTCTGATATCGGTGTCTCTTGTGATTGTGCCGCTCACCATTTACCCTTAATAAAGCTTTTCACATTCAGTAATTGGGCTCTGATGGTCGTTTTCTTCTCTTTTCCCTTTTATCTTCTCTTCCTAGCTGCAATGTCATTGGTACTCCAGGATTGTTCCCTCTTCAAATTCCTTGTCCGTATGATGCCCTTGTGGTTCTTACTAGCATATCAGAAGAACCCTAGGTGCCAGACCTACAGAGGTGGCCACGGTATTGTAGACCGGCCCTTTCACCTAGGCTTACGTCCTCTTCAATTGCTCGAATGCACACTACCCTCTGACCTCAAAAATGGCCACACTACTCCCTTTTCTCCTACTGACTACATGACTACTTGCAGCAGCAGATATTGTGGAAGAGGTGAATGTGGATAGTTGCAGCAGCAACTAACTATCACAGATAGGAATCAGCAACAGCACACAGCACAGAAACAGCAGCGGCAGCCTAAAAGGACCTGAGAACTAGCAACATATAAGAACTCGCACTAAAACACCCTTCTGACCGGGCCATTTTTTAAGGTTCTGACTAGTTTCATTTCGACAGGTTATAACTCTGGAACACTTCAACGGATCCCGGTGATTCTGAGAAAGTTTTTTTGTGATATATTGCATAGTGATAGTTAAAATTTTACTTTTTTACACAAAAATGTTACTTTAGCTTTAAAATTTTTCATTTTCACAAGGGTATCACGAAAAAATGCATTGTACAATTTGTCCCGAGTAAACAGATACCCCATATGTGGTGGAAATCAATTGTTTGGGTGCGAGGCAGAGTTCGGAAGGGAAAGAGCGCCATTTGAATTTTTGAAACCAAAATTAGCTGCAATCATTAGCAGATGCCATGACGCGTTTGTAGGCCCCCGGAGGTGCCTAAACAATGAAGCTCCCACACAAGTGACCCTATTTTGGAAATTAGAGTTTATGTTGATGTTTAATGACCCCCTTGAAACCCCAGGGGCTTCACAGAAGTTTATAACGTTGAGTCGTGAAAATAAAGAAAAAAATGTTTTACCACAAAATTGTTGGTTCAACCAGGTAGCTTTTTTTCACAAGGGTATAATAAAAAAATTACCATAAAATTTGTTGTTCAATTTCTCCTGCGTATGCTGATATGTGGTGGAAATCAATTGTTTGGGCGCACAGCAAGGCATGGAGCGCCATTTGAATTTTCATACGCAACTTTGTCTGGAATTGTTAACGAATGCCATGATGCGTTTGAAGAGCCCCTGATGTGCCTAAACAAGGGAAACGCCCACATGTGACCCCATTTTGGAAATTAGACACCCCCCCCAAGGAACCTATCTAGATGTGTGCTGAGTGGAATTTTATAATGTTGCGCTGTGAAAATGTTAACTTAGTCTCTATTTTTTCATTTTCACAAGGGCAACAGAATAAAATGGACCTCTAAATGTGTTGCGCAATTTCTCCTGATTATTCTGATATACCATATGTGGGGGGAAGCCACTGTTTAGGCACACAGCAGGTTCTATACAGTGGAAATACCCCACAAATGACCCCAATTTGGAAAGTAGACTCTTCAAGGAATTTATGTAGATGTTTGGTGAGCGCCTTGGACTCCACAAAAGTTTATAACGTTTAGCCATGAATATATATATATATATCTATATATATATATATATATATAATCACAGTATGTGTAAAAAAGAAAATTTCAAGCCAGCTCACCATACTTCAGTTTCCATGGAGTAATATACCGCACTTCTTTGGATATGCAGGGAGAAGGTGTGAGTTTACCACCAATATTGGAAAAAGGAAAAAATTCTCCAGCACGATCACAAATCCACAGCCGTCTTTAAAAGCCAAATCTTATTCATAAAGATTTGGATTTTAAAAACGGTCATGGATTTGTGATCGTGGTGGAGAATTTTTTCCTTTCTCCAATAATATATATAATTATTTTTATTTTTTTATTTTTTTTTAACCACAAAATTGTTACTTCAACCTGGTAGCTTTTTTTTTTACAAGGATACCAGAAAAAATGCACCATAAAATTTATTGTGCAATTTCTCCTGAGTACGCTGATACCTCATATGTGGTGGAAATCAACTGCAGGTGCATGGCAAAGCTCAAAAGGCAAGGAGCGGCATTTGACTTTTCAATCGCATGGACGCCAATAAGTGATGTGCATCGGCCACTGGAGGACGCATGGATGTATGAGGTGCAAAAAACAATGGGGGATACGGATGAAACAAAATAGTCCTGCCCAAAATTGAGCGCAGACGCCGATCTGTGATGTGTATCACAGATTGGCACTCGGCAGGACGCACAGACAGATGAGGTGCAAAAAGCAATGGGGGATACAGAAGAAACAAAAAAATTCCTGCCCAAAATTGAGCATGGACACCGATCCGTGATGTGCATCACGGATCGGTGCTCGTCTGTTGCAGGACACACATATGAATGAGATACAAAAAGTGACGAGGGATGACCGACAAAAAAAGAAAAAAATATATACTCACAGGACCAGAGGATTAGCAGCAGGATCAGTGACCAGAAGAATTGCAGAAGGAATAGAAGGCAGGAAGATGGATGGCTCATCACAGGACCCAGCAGCGGGCAGCAAGATGGACAGCTCAGGTGCGAGGACCCAGGACAGTAAGGACCCAGTGATGGAGGTAGATATGATCGGACCAATGAAGACCTCGGATGACCCAGTGGCAGCAGGTGGGGGACTTTGGAGGGAGACAGCAGATGCTGAGGTGAAGACAGGAGAAGCTGAGGGGTCGCACCGACCACAGAGGCATTAGAATCGGGACAGGAGGAGAGAACGCAGTGGGGGAGATCGGGAGGTGGCAGGGGTGCAGATCAAGAGGGTGCAGGGACAGCATGCAAAACTTACAGTGACAGCAGGATCGAGGAGCAGAAGCGGCGATTGGACAGCGGCAGCGGCATTGTACTACAAGTACCAGCAGGAGCACGGCACAGATATGATTTGGAAGGGCTCTCCAGGCCAAAACAAGCCTGGGGAGGGTGGTCAGCGCAAAGTCAGACCGCCCCCTCTGCACACTGATTGGAGCGATTGCGCATCATAGCACAATCGCTCCAATCAGTGCTGCGGGGGGGAACACCATGTTTGCTGGCCTCCAGCCAATGATCCGGTGCGGCTGCAGCATCTAATTACTGGATCTCACCGGATCGCATGGCTTGGGGCATTTTTTTTAGCTAAAAACAGTGCAATCACCTAGCCCCAGCTCAGCTGCCACAGTCCCTGGATGCCGCCCTTCCCTTCCTTTGCCTGGGTGGGTCTGGGTTCCCCCGTGGTCCAGTGGGTCCACATCTACCCTGGGATGTGCTATCCCCATGCTCGTCACCTCATCCCCCGGCGGCAAGCGTGACAACAGCCCTGGGGAGGTCGCAGGGGTGCAGGCTGCCATGGGGAGGCCGCAGAGGCGCAGGCTGCTGTGGGGAGGCCGCAGGGGCACAGACTGCCGTAACGGAGGCCGCAGGGGTGCAAGATGCCATGAAAAGGCTGCAGGGGTGCAGGCTGCCATGAGGAGGCCACAGAGATGCTGCAGAGGTTCAAACAGGCGTGGGAGCACAAACAAACCTGAGGGACGCTGGGGCAGCCGCTCTTCTTCTGTGAGACAAGAGTGCATTGCGTGCTTACTCCGCCCACAAAACACGTTCTCCCACTGGCATTGGTCAGTGTGAGGATTTAATCCTCACAGGGTTTGAAGGGCCAGCAGCTAGCAAGATGCGGCTGTCACTTAAGCACTGAGGTCCCTGGAATCTGCCTGGGGCCACTGAAAGGATTAACCTCACCCCTGATATAGAGAGAAACAACCGATTACATAACCAATTGCTATTTCTGCATAGTGCCCCCATTAGGAAAGGAGGTTTCAAGGAAGTAGATTTTACAGTGTCCAAACATTCTATCTGCAATATGCTCAGTACCACATACAGAAGGACTGCTGGTTTAAAAGCACCAGAAACACTTTCAGTCTAACCAAGCAAGGAAAAGGATTGTCCTTGGTGTCATTACGCATCTGTCAGCAACCTCAACTGAACCACACCTTACAACACAAAGTGAACTGAACTATCTTGATAAAGATTTGGATCTGCCCATGCACAAGGCTGAGCTGTTAGGTTCCAGACTACAGCAGTGGAATCACCTAGCAGGTGATGTTTGGATTTCTTTGTTCCGCAACCGTGATAAAGATCTTGTTCACTACTTCTTCATAGATGGTTACCTTGTGGCATACAGCAATATCAACAGTTTAATGGAAGCTCTGAAGATAAGTCATAATCCAGAGGAATGTAGGCTCTTCATCGATTTGTCCCAAACAAGCCTAAAAGCCATCTTGCTAAATATTGGCAATATGTGATGCCCCTGGACTATCAGGTCATCACAGGGTATTGCACAATCTACCCTCCCGTGCAGTATCCACCTCCCTCTTGGTTATGGGTCCTTAACCAAATGGGGTTGTCTCCAACAGAAAATCAAATCCTAGATACACCCTGCACCACACTCACCAGACACCAGTGGATGGCTTGAGTGGAATAGAGTCGCCCACCTGGGGGGTCAGGGAGGGGAGGTGAGGAGTGTAGTCAGTTAGTTGGTCGTGAGGAGTGAGAGAGTAGCCATCGAGCTGTGAGGAGCTCTGAGGAGGTCGGGAGTGGTGACTCCCGTAAGAAAGCTGTCTATGTTGCAGACGGTGGTCTGGGCCTAGAGGAGTCGGACCCCCGGTCGCAGGGGATCGTGGCAAGGGGCTCGGATCTGTCGAGCAGGACAGTCAGCTGCCTTGCACCATCACCGGTCCGGGACCAAGGCACGACGGGGTACGTGGACCCTAGGTTGGGGAGTAGCTGCAGGTAACCCGATAATTTACCCGTGGAGAATGGAGCCTTCAAGATTCGTTCCCAACTGCTCCAGAATCAGGGCACAAGTGCAACGAGGGGGATAGGACTTTCCATCCAAAACGGTCCAGATAATCCAAAGCGTGAGCCCTGAGAGCAAGCTCCCACACTTAGCCATAGTGGGGAGCGGGACCCGACAAGTTTCATACTACCGGGGCCACCGGAGAAGTAAACTTAGTGCCAGGAGGCAGGTCACGGATCACCAGGCAGCACCATTGGGGACGGGACGGAACTAGCTCCCCTCAGCGGCAGCGGTGGTGTCCAGAGACTTGGTTTACCCGGTTATCAGTGTCTGCTTAATGGACTGTGTGAGTACAAGTGTGATCCCTTTATCCCATGGCCTTATCGCCACACCAAGCTCTGGGGAATTTCCCCCTACCCATTTAGGGTTACATCACCTGGCTGCCCCCGTCATCACCCCGGGTACTCCCCAACGGCAGCGGCGGTATTCACCCCAGTTACTGCGCACCACGGGTGGCGTCATGAACTCTATAATCCCTTGTAAATACCCCCTTCATTTGAGTGGCCGCGCGACCCTAGGGTCCGGAGACGCTCGAGCCACCATGGGTGGCATCATGAACTCTATAATCCCTTGTAAATACCCCCTTCATTTGAGTGGCCGCACGACCCTCGAGCCACCGAGAGCCCGGATCTGAGCAGCTCGGCTGCTTCCACGGGGGCGGCACAAATGCACTACCTTCAATTCCAGTTTGTTATGCCTTCCACATGAAAGAAGGCTATGACAACATGAAACAGCTGTTGAGGTGTCTGAATTATGACCAACATTTGTGGCACCTCTGTGGTGACTTAAAGGTGGTTGGCCTCTTACTTGGCCTCCAGGCTGGATACAGAAAGTACTGCTGCTTTCTGTGTGAGTGGAATAGTCGTGCAAGAGAATATCACTTGACAGTTCCAGGAGGGATTTGTCCTGTCGTTGATTCCTGTATTACTCCCAATTACCCCCTACCTTGTATAATTAACACACCGACACTGCTTATGACTTGGTTGAATTGGCCACAGCAGCACTTTATTGCCTATTGTTTACACACTAACACAAGGGGGCGCCGTCCAACGGGCGTCCCCAACATTTAACAATAGGTTATGGGGGCGTGGCCTGGACCTCATGTAGAGAGGAAGCAGCGTGGGTGAGCTCCTGCCTGGATCCTGAATTATCCTGCACACCGGCCTTGCTGACAGGCACTACCGACCCTGGAGGGCTGCAACACAACTTATAACACCCAGGGAAGCGAGCACAGCCAGGATATGCCGACCCGCAGCAGCAATAAAAGGGACAGAGACGCGCAGGAGCGTGCCTCTGAAGAATCCAATATGGCGCCGCCGGCATCCACACCATCCCGAGCTGGAGAAGTGGGAGTAGCAAGCAGGTTGGAGCGGTTTGCCAGAGTGGCCCCTGGCACAGAGCCTACCTGCAACGAGGCACCCGATGGCAGCGCTGAACGGGCCCTGGAGCAGGGAGAAAACATACCCGACAGTGAGACTGTGAGTACCCTGGGCCTTGCATGTTCAGCAGCACAAGGTATGCAGACACACAGGCCTGTGCTGGCAGAGGGAGGAGGGGGAGATGTGGAGCAAACAACACCTGTTTTCACTGAGGCCATACTGAGAGACATTCTGGCAGCAATTAACTCTTGCAATACCACATTGGCCACTCTAAGCAGCCAGATGGGAACTGTCACCTCAGATATGGCCTGTATTAAAAGTGAGCTGCAAGGGGTGACTGTCAGAATGGGGGAGTTGGAGGAAAGAGTGAGTACAACAGAGGATAAATTACCACCAATGTCACAAGAGCTGGGAAAGGCCACGCAAAATATCTCCACACTGCTAAACAAGGTGGATGATTTGGAAAATCGCTCCCGCAGAAGTAATTTGCGACTGGTGGGGGTCCCAGAGAGGATGGAGGGCAATGACCCACTGAATTTCTTTGAAAAATGGCTTAAAGACACCATGGGAAAAGACATACTATCCTCTTTCTTCACCATTGAAAGGGCGCACAGGGTCCCTGCGCGTGCCCCACAGCCGGGAGCACCCCCACGTCCTATTCTGATTAAACTACTGCACTATAAAGATAGGGACACTATCCTGCGCAGAGCCAGAGATATCAAAGAACTTGCAATTGATGGGAGGAAGATATCAATATTTCCTGATTTCTCCATGGAAGTGCAACGTAAAAGAGCGCAATTTATTGAGATCAAAAAACGACTGCGCAACCTGCAAGTGCCATACTCCATGATATACCCTGCTAAGCTGCGGATTGCTGCGAACGGAGAGACTCATTTTTTTGATACGGCTGGGGCGGCATTGTCTTGGCTGGATATCAATGAGAGATCCCTGAGGAGGAAGAATACCTGAGATTTCCCTTTCTGCCACCAGGCGTTGTTTTTGTTTGGGACGCTATGCTGGTGAGCTCATTACAGTTAAATTCATCTAGGATCCAGGTTGGGAGACGGCCGGTTCATTGTGGACACCCGCTGCACTAGCGAGTTGTGGACCCCCTCCCTGCATGGACTTGGGGCGTGTTTTTAGCCCTGATTCTCTCTATTTGGGAGAAATGTGTAAGATACACTTGATTTTGAGGGCAGGGGCACTGCGCACTGGTGTGCGGAGCCCTATCTCTCTCCTTGTTTTTCTTGTTTATTGTTGTATGATGCAATCTGTTTGGGAAGTGTGGTGTGCCTCAGTCGTGTCGCTCAACCTAATGTTTTTGAGAATCGGTGGAGAACGCCTCTCTCCTCCAGGTATGAAGTATCCGTCCGGATCATATCTTAGTCTACGCTTATGGCGACATCTTTAAATATTGTAGCGTGGAATGTTAGAGGGCTCGGAGATGCGAACAAAAGATGTGCTATATTTACTCACCTACAGAAACTTTTACCGGCTATTTTATGTCTCTCCGAGACCCACATGGTCAGGGATAATGTTCATTGGCTGAGGAAGGGATGGATCGCGCATGAATATCATTCCACATACTCGACCCATGCACGGGGTGTGAGTGTGTTGGTGCACAAATCCATCCCGTTCTCATGTACCAAATCAGTGATTGACCCGGGGGGCAGATTTGTATGTTTGCTTTGCACGCTGTATGGTATACAATTTATTCTGGTTGCGATATATATTCCTCCACCATAGTCAGTCGAACCGGTAAAAAGGATATTGTCTATTTTAGATTCCCTTCCATCTGTGCCGACGCTTTTGATAGGGGATTTTAATAATTACTTACATCCCTATCTAGATAAGTTACACTCGGGAAACATATCGGAGAACGCCGCCCCGACTTCATTTGCTAGAATGCTAACGGAGCTGGGTTTTGTAGATCTTTGGCGTGCCCAACACCCCACAACCAAACAATTCTCCTGTTACTCTAGCTCCCACCACACCATGTCACGGATAGACCTGGCTATTGGAAACGCACTTATGGCCTCATATACACAAAAGGTGGCCTACCTACCTAGAAGCGTATCTGATCACTCACCATTACATGTTACGCTTGCATGGGGAAACCCCGTCACTCTGCCCAGGCCTATCTGGAAACTTAATCCCTTCTGGATCCAGCTTATTGGGGGATCTTTACATGATAACATTCTAGAATACTTCCATATTAATGAGTGCTCTGCACCGCCACACATAGTTTGGGACTCTATGAAAGCTGTGGTAAGGGGCATATATATTAGAGAAATATGCATACGCAAAAATCAAACCAAATGTTACACCCAGAGTCTGATTCAGAAGGTATCTGATGCGGAGGCTGCGGTGGTGCTCAACCCAACAGTAGAAACTAAAAACACTCTAGAGAAGGCACAGATGTCACTCAAAGAAAATCTCATGTCGGTGGCAGAAAATAAACGCTATTTCCTTAAGGCCGGGGCCACACGGGCACTACTGCGATCCCCTTGCATGAGACTCGGCTCGTGCTGGCAGTACAGCAGAGCCGAGTGTCATGCTTGTGTCCTTGCAACTGAGGTCCGTTCGTGCGAGCAGACCTCAGCTGCGGGGGGCGGGCCGGCACTCAGGAGGGGAGGGAGGGATTTCTCTCCCTCTCTCCTGCGTAGCCGGCTATAGACATTCTCGCATTGCACTGGCAGTACACCGGTGTACCGCGAGTGCAGTGCGATTTTTCTCTCGCCCCATTCACTTGAATGGGTGCGAGAGAAAGAGTCTCGGATTACAATCGCAGCATGCTGCGATTGTTTTCTCGGTCCGATTAGGGCTGAGAAAATAATCGCTCATGTGTGCTGTCACACAGGCTAGAATTGGTCCGAGGGGAATGCGATGTTTTATCGCACTCCACTCGCACCGATTTTCTCGCCGTGTGGCTTAGCCCTAAACAAAATTATTTTATGGCGGGGGAGGGCGTGGGGCACCTACTGGCCACAGTCATTAGAGCACAGGAAGGATCTTCTTATATAAATAGGTTAAAGACGGAATCAGGTGACTTTGTAACAGAAAGCGAGGATATAATAAGAGAAATAAAGAGGTATTATATGCGGCTATACACATCAGACTGTGACCTCACGGAGACTGAGATTGAGCAGTATTTAGATGCTCTCTCTCTTCCTTCACTGAGTGATGTAAACAGGGAATTGCTGGACCGGGACATCTCATTGGAAGAACTGGAGGAAGCGCTTGGCCAGACACAAAATGAAAAAGCTCCGGGAACGGATGGCCTGCCTGGAGAGTTTTATAAAGCGCACCCTTACTGCTACCCAAACTACTTAAGGTATTTGAAGAGGCTGAAAGGCAGAGGGTCCTCCCGCCCTCTATGAGGGAAGCCTTAATAGTCTTAATATTAAAACCTGGAAAAGATCCAGAGATCCCGGATTCGTATCGCCCAATCTCTCTCCTACAAACAGACATTAAATTGCTGGCCAAGGTGCTCGCCAATAGGATGTCCCGAGTCATCTCATCTATAGTGCAGAGTGATCAGACAGGCTTCATTCCATGCAGAGCCACATCTATGAATCTCAGGAAATTATATTTGGGAATTCAACATAGTTCTGAGGTACGGGGGGAAAGGGCAATTTTGTCATTAGACGCCGCTAAGGCGTTCGATAGCCTTGAATGGGAATATATGTGGGCTGTACTTCGGAAAATGGGCTTTGGACATAGATTCATAAATTGGGTAAAACTGCTATATGACTCACCGGTGGCAAAGGTTAGGGTTAATGGCAGGGTCTCCGAGTCTTTTCCTCTTGGAAGAGGTACTAGACAGGGGTGCCCGCTTTCACCCTTGCTAGTCGCGACTGCAGTGGAGCCGTTGGCAGTGGCAATACGGAAATCCAGGGAGGTAGAGGGATTTCGGTGTGGAGCCGTGGAACAAAAGATATCATTATACGCAGACGATCTACTCTTATATTTAGACAGGGTACGTTCCTCGATTTTGCCGGCAATGAATATCATTCGGGAATTTGGACAGAGGTCTGGTCTACTAATCAACTGGTCCAAGTCGGCTTTAATGCCGTTGGACCCCCTTCCGGGGGACTTTTCGGACTTACAGATTCCAGTTCCTGTGGTCCGGGAGTTTAAATATCTGGGAGTAATTGTCAGCCCAATCCCGAAGGATTTCCAGGCCCTAAATCTGGAACCCCTGTTACAGCGATTCAGAGCAAAAGTGCATACCTGGTGCCGTTTGCCGCTATCAAATGTCGGCAGATCCAATTTAATTAAAATGGTAATGATGCCACAATTACTATACCTTATACATAATTCTCCAGTGTGGATATGTAGGCAATTTTTTGTAAAAATTAATACAATATTCCGGGAACTTATTTGGAAGAAAAAGCAAGCTAGGATTCGACTGGAAGTGCTACAGCGGGGAAAGGAGGAGGGAGGACTGGCGGTACCAAACCCATATATATACTATATAGTCTCCCAGATGCAACATCTGAGGGGTTGGGGCAAAGAAGGAGGGTATGATACCAGTCGTGATATAGTGAGAGAGGGATCAGTATGGAAGTACCCAGGTTGCCGGTTGGATGTGGGACAAAGACAGATAAATGGGGCACGATATCCCACACTGGCTATGATATTCCGGGTGTGGGACAGGGGTAAGTCTCTTTTGGGGATAAGCGGACCTACAGAGCTCTGGCCACTGTGGCAGAACCCCGACTTGCCAGAAATTAAAAAATTAGTAGGGTTCAGAGGATGGGAGGATAAAGGGATCCATTTAGTGTCACAAGTACTACAAAATAATACTCTTAAAAGCTTTGAACAACTGAGAACGGAGTTTCACCTTCCGCATGTCTTCTTTTATCAGTATTTGCAGCTGAGACACGCACTGGAAAGACAGGGGAGGACAAACCCGGTCACAGTGACACATAATCAAACATTACATAGGCTGCTTACATCTGAGTCCTCTAAGGGTCTTATTTCGGAACTATATAAAAAATTACTACCTGCCCATCTGGAAACACATCCATTGCTTGTTAAAAGCAAATGGGAACGAGACGTCGGTCCCCTGACGGAAGGCCAGTGGTCTGATATATTGGAACAAGTTCCTAAACTGGCGGTATCGGAGTGCCAAAAGCTGTCTCAAATATATCTCATCCACAGGGAATATAAAACTCCCAGTCTACTATTTAAGATGGGACTCAGACCAAACACACAGTGTGTTAGGTGTGGACAGGATGATGCCCATTTGATGCATGTTATGTGGGAGTGTGGACACATTGGTGATTTCTGGAACCAAACCCTGGGACTTATAGGTCAAATATATCATATCACAATACCACCGTCGCCCCGCCTGTGCCTGTTGAGTCTATGGGAAGGAGAAGTGGATCCGGATTCTCCAACAGCCCTGGGAATAGCACGTATCTTGTACCAAGCAAGAAAGCTACTTGCATATCACTGGTTAGACCCTCTACCACCAACATTACCAGAGCTCAAAAACAAATTAAATAATGTCATAAGATTGGAAAGGGGAGTTTATTTAAAAAGAAAAACATTGAAAAAGTTTTACAACATTTGGCGGCCATGGATGGAGTTGCCGGGCCTACCCTCTAGTGCACTGGTTCGGGATGCAATGCTGGACCGGTTACTGTTGTGCCTGCAGTGATGGCATGTGTGAGGAAGGGAATTAAAACTAGTTTTTTCTGTGGCGAAATGGACTTTGAATGAAGAGGTGAGAGAGGACTGGAATGGTTTCATGGATGACTGCACGGAGAGGGAGGGGCGGGGGAGTATAGCAATATGATGTGGAGCGACACGGCTGATGGAGAAGGTGTTCCTGTTAGTCTGAGGCATTATTGCATAATTTAAGTTTTGTTTATTTGTAGAGCCACGAGGTTTGTAGGCTCAAGCTATATAATATAATTATGATTTGAGAACTCTATTATATTTACATATATGCAGAGAAAGAACCTGATTTATAAATCACATGTGTTTATCTGTTTATTGTTATCAGTTATATGAAAAGTGAAATACTCTCTGTATTGATCCCTAATGATTTAATAAAAAAAGATCTGATTTAAAAAAAAACCCAATAGGTTATACCATAATAATACATTACGTAATACAATACGTAACCCTGGGTAGGCCCGGTCCAGAAACCACCTTCCACCACCAAAACATGATCCCTGGCCTCAACACACACCGGGCCGGAGATGAGGTATTAATCACCTACGGATCAATACTCCAACCTTGCAGGACCTCATGCCTGAAAGATCCCTGTAACTGGAGCCACTATATCCTACAAGTGACTCTCCAATCAAATAACATTATCCGTTAAACCGCCTCTGGACCAGACCTACCCCCCGCCATAAGTCCGGTCCAGAAGCCATACTCCAGCACCAGAACACAATCCCTGGCCGCAACACACCGACCCAGAGATACGAGGCATTAATCACCTATGGATCAATATCCCAACCTTGCAGGACCCCATGCCTGCAAGATCCCTGTAACCGGAACACACCAACCCAGAGATACGAGGCATTAATCACCTACGGATCAATACCCCAACCTTGCAGGACCCGCAGGATCCCTGTAACCGGAACACACCAACCCAGAGATACCAGGCATTAATCACCTACGGATCAATACCCCAACCTTGCAGGACCCCATGCCTGCAAGATCCCTGTAACCGGAACACACCAACCCAGAGATACGAGGCATTAATCACCTACGGATCAATACCCCAACCTTGCAGGACCCCATGCCTGCAAGATCCCTGTAACCGAAGCCACTGTATATATATTCCACCACCAGAACACGATCCCCAGCCGCAACACACCGACCCAGAGATTGGAGGTATTAATCACCTACGGATTAAACCCCCAAGTTGCATCAATTATAAACTGAGCCTCAAATCCGACACCTTACTCTTCACCCCCAACCCCATGTCATTCCCGGCCGTAAACCTCCAGCCCAGAGATATGAGGCATCAATAACCTACGGATCAATCCCCCATGTGCGTAACAGTAACTGTGAACTCAAAACCTTAAATCCTGTTAGCGACTTTAATGTAACAACATCCCCGGCTGCAACCACCCCATAGATAAGAGGTATTAATCACCTACGGATCAAAACCCCCATGCCGTGCAGAACCCCGTGCCTGTGCTTGGATCCAGAACCAGAAACCCAACTAGTGACTCCTCCTGCGATTACCATGTCACCAAAAAGATCACTGACCATAACAACGATCCCATATATATATATGAGGTAATACTCACCAAAGGAGTAATCCCTTACCCCGACGAAAAAACCCTGTGCTTCCGAGTACCTATCACCTGAGCCACTGTACCCACCTGTGACTCCCCGGCAACCATCAACTCTTTAATATATAACCCTTGGCAACAACCCTGACCCATATATGAGGCATTGATCACCAACGGAGCAATACTTCCACCCTGCAGACAACCTTGTACCTGCAAGTCACCAGTAACCGGAGCCATTGTACCTTTTCCAATGGCTCTCCATCAAAACACCAGTAACCATTAGAGCTCCTCTGGACCAGACCTACCCCGCCACTGTGACAAAGGACATAAACATGATTATTAATATTGACCATTCACATATACATCAAATAAATACACAAATACTCCCACTTTACCAACCAACTTATTCACCCCACTTACAAGTGTGGCGCCCTGGACAAGCCAGGGGCCACAGAGAACAACACACACACGCACCCCCACCCCAGCAGTTCACAGCAGACATCCCCAGTGAAACTTGATTCCTTTCCTCGGGCTCAGACAGACACACCAGGTGGGCAGAGTCAGGAGATGGAGACGCCCACCCAGGAGTTTAGCTGGCCTGAGGCAGGAAGCAGGTCCAGACAAGTCCAGGAGAGGAAGGGAGAGGAGGTCTGCAGAGAGGCAGAAGCAGACAGGGGCCTAGGTTGGAGCCTTGGTCCTTCGTGCAGCAGTCAGGCAGACGGTAGTGGCCGTCTGCGAGAGCCGGGCAGACAGTCTGGTGGAACCGTAGGTAGCAGGGGCTGGGCGGTGGCCCACCAGTACCGAACCGGGGAGCCAGCTGGAAACCGGAGCGCAGGAGGAGCGTACGGAGGGTGCAAGAAAGGACTTACATTACCAACCTGGGGTCAGGGGAAAAACACCGCAGCCGCCTGTGGGACCCGTCCCTCCAGCCGTTTGTTTGACCAGAGACTCTGTGTGAATTACTGGCTGAGTGAGTACCACCGTGCCGTACGGCACAGCGCTGCCCCCGCGACCCTGCACCTCACCAGACCCCGTATCCCGCCTGCAATCCATCCTTACCCCCATCACCGGGCCCCGGGACAACCAACCCCCTACCCACGGAGGGGAGAACTAACAACAAAGCTGCTCCTTGTCACCGCTCCCGGGATCCCCGTTCAGAGCAGCGGTGGTGTCACCAAAATTACCACAACCGTGGGTGGCGTCACGGACAATAATCAAAACCCCCACAATCAAAATCCCCTTTTCACTCACGGGCGCGGAGCGCCGCTTGAGTCCCCGGGATCCGGCCCACCGCTCGAGCCACCACCGAGCAGCAGCAGCCACAGCAGCGGCGGCCGGACCCGAGCAGTGGGAGAGCGCAGCGTCCCCTCCTCCGCCCGCGACAACTTGGTGTCACGAACAGGATCCTACCGTTCTACCGACTGGTGGAAGTGCGCCTTGTGTGAACGCCGGAGGTGTCCGGCCGGAAAATTTGAAAAGCTGCCATCTTGGGCGCGAAAAATTTCCCGCTCGAGCGTCTTCCCCGAGCAGGAAGGGTGCGAAGGTGGATCCCCGCCCCCTGAAAAAGAAGTGCTAAAAAGAGACTAAGGGGGACGGGATGGCATCCGGCCGCATGTGAACCGCGGCTGTGGAAGCAGGGACGCCAGGACTCTGCCAGTGTTTGGTTCCTGGAACACCACTGCAAGAGATGTCCCATCCGTCCGGCACCGCTGAAACCTCGGTGCCCGTGGCCAACGCCCCGACCGACCCGTTACCCCTGTCACCGGTAGCGGACCTCGCAGCGTCTGTGAGGGAGGGCCCAGGCTTTACCATCGTCACCGCCCTGCCACCGGTCCCGGCTTCCATCTCAGCCGCACCGCCGATGACGACGGCCCCGGCAGTCCGTCCGGCCGCGACGGAGATGACGACGGCTCCGGCAGTCCGCCCGGCCGCAACAGCAGCGAAGCACCCATCCCGTTAACTATCTGGGCAGCCTAGTTCTGGACTGGGGTCAAGGGCTGCTGCCCACTTCTTACGGGCAGCATCAGGGCCAGGTTGTTTGGGTGGGTGACTGAAGGACACGTTCCATTGTTATTATTAAAAGTGTTTTAATGTTTGATATGCCTCCTGTTGTGGGAAGTTTGCAAAGTAATGCTTGTGTTTAATGTTTTAATCTTTTTCAGTTTAAAAGAGAAAAATAAAACCGGGGATGGACGGGCAGCCCGCAGACGGTCTGCATTTAACTAAGGGGGAATGTGGCGCCCTGGACAAGCCAGGGGCCACAGAGAACAACACACACACCCACCCCCACCCCCAGCAGTTCACAGCAGACATCCCCAGTGAAACTTGATTCCTTTCCTCGTGCTCAGACAGACACACCAGGTGGGCGGAGTCAGGAGATGGAGATGCCCACCCAGGAGTTTAGCTGGCCTGAGGCAGGAAGCAGGTCCAGACAAGTCCAGGAGAGGAAGGGAGAGGAGGTCTGCAGAGAGGCAGAAGCAGACAGGGGCCTAGGTTGGAGCCTTGGTCCCTCGTGCAGCAGTCAGGCAGATGGTAGTGGCCGTCTACGAGAGCCGGGCAGACAGTCTGGTGGAACCGTAGGTAGCCGGGGCTGGGCGGTGGCCCACCGGTACCGAACCGGGGAGACAGCTGGAAACCGGAGCGCAGGAGGAGCGTACGGAGGGTGCAAGAAAGGACTTACATTACCAACCTGGGGTCAGGGGAAAAACACCGCAGCCGCCTGTGGGACCCGTCCATCCAGCCGTTTGTTTGACCAGAGACTCTGTGTGAATTACTGGCTGAGCGAGTACCACCGTGCCATACGGCACAGCGCTGCCCCCGCGACCCTGCACCTCACCAGGCCCCGTAACCCGCCTGCAATCCATCCTTACCCCCATCACCGGGCCCCGGGACAACCAACCCCCTACCCACGGAGGGGAGAACTAACAACAAAGCTGCTCCCTGTCACCGCTCCCGGGATCCCTGTCCAGAGCAGCGGTGGTGTCACCAAAATCACCACAACCGTGGGTGGCGTCACGGATAATAATCAAAACCCCCACAATCAAAATCCCCTTTTCACTCACGGGCGAGGATCGCCGCTCGAGTCCCCGGGATCCGGCCCACCGCTCGAGCCACCACCGAGCAGCAGCAGCCGCAGCAGCGGCGGCTGGACCCGAGCAGTGGGAGAGCGCAGCGTCCCCTCCTCCGCCCGTGACACAAGAATCCCCAAATAACAGTATACCTCACAATCCACAAAGAAATACTCTCTTTTCTTTTTCCTGTTTTGTTTTTTTTTGTTTTGTTTTTTTTTTTTTATATACAACACACTTTCCTCAATCCTTTCTTTTCACATTATTATTTTTTTTTACATAAAGCCTCTTTAAAAGTTACTAATTATACATGCATATAAACATAACAATAATAACAATACACAATAGAAGGGAGGGTGGGTGGGAAGCTGTCGTCCAGGAAGTGCAAGAGAAGGTAACTGGCCCCACCTCCTCCTATAGATCCATGCAGCTCCTCCTTTTCCTCCCACCATACTCCCCTCCCCAACCAATCATCATCTTCTTCCACCTTCCTATGATAACACCATTAACCCCATCAACTCCCTACCCTCCAGACTGTCATGTCGCCCATACACCCTATGGGTTCCATGGCTTTCTTGACAGTTCCAGGATGGATTTGTCCGGTCGTTGATTCCTGTATTACTCCCAATTACCCCCTAGCTTGTATAATTAACACACCGACACTGCTTATGACTTGGTTGAATTGGCCACAGCAGCCAGCCCTTTATTGCCTATTGTTTACACACTAACACAAGGGGGCGCCGTCCAACGGGCGTCCCCAACATTTAGCAATAGGTAATACCATAATAATACAGTACGTAATACAATACGTAACCCTGGGTAGGCCCGGTCCAGAAACCACCTTCCACCACCAAAACATGATCCCTGGCCGCAACACACATCGGGCTGGAGATGAGGTATTAATCACCTACGGATCAATACTCCAACCTTGCAGGTCCTCATGCCTGCAAGATCCCTGTAACCGGAGCCACTATATCCTACAAGTGACTCGCCAATCAAATAACATTATCCGTTAAACCGCCTCTGGACCAGACCTACCCCGCCACAGGACAGGCCACGTGACACCTTGCGTGGCCTGGACCCCCAAAGCTTGCTTCTCTAACCTGCAAGCCGAAACCAACCATTAAACCCTTCCATCCATCAACTTAAGCTCTGAGCCTCCCATATGCACCAGCCAACGTTACCAGCTCACCTTACTACACCGCACTACCATCATCCTTGGTGACCGCACATGCCACCTCAAATCTCTTCTAACCTACCCGTATCCCAATTTATTCATTCTTTTTTTTTTTTAAATCGCCCTTCAATACGGGCCACGACACCATGGCCACCCCATAACAAGGCCACCACCATGTATCAATCACCCCTGATACCACGACTTGGTTCCCAAAACAACGTACAGGAATCCACCTCATTCCTTTCCACACCATCCTACTTATAAGCCAGTACCACCCCGTAGTACTAAACAACTTTTAAGTAACCCTGTCTCCTCCTCAACAGGGACCCAGCCACATCACTGGCTCCCTTTTACGGCCACTCAGGCACACCCCGAAACGCTATGCCACGAGCTCCCAAACCATGCCTGGATCACTGCCATGCCCCACCAGCATCAGTTAAACCAATTAACTGCAACACTGACAGTACCATCGGCCTACCCATTACTGACCAAATAAACTGCTGTACCGTCACCCCGCCCCTCCTCCTGTCTCCAGCTGGATTCAACTGCAACTGGGGTTAATATATTCCAAACAGGATCACACTTACACTGCCTACTTAACTGGGTCATCTCGTACCCTGAACCAGGTTCCCACCCGGGAAACGGCTAAAGTGACCCCCACTTGGCAATAATTCTGATCCATAACCTCCAAATTTCCCGAAAAGTCGTCCTAGCAGCCTAACCAAGAAGCGAGGGAATAAACTGCTCTCGGCCAGCCCCCAGACTCATAACACATGCATTAGACATACCCCTCCCTAGAGCAATAAATCACTACCGGTCTCCCCCGACCGATGTAGCCCGTCATCCAAACCCTCTGAAAATAACAAGGCTCAATCTGCCATACCCAGAAAAATTCCAAGACCTTCCCACCTACTCAACCACCACACTATTGGACAACCATCATCCGAATTTGGGCCCCTTTAACTTTCCAGGAAGCCCACCCGGCCTAACGGAACCATGTCCACCAAAGTTAACACGCCTACAAAACCACCACACAATCACAACCCTCGCCCTGCACCCATGGCTGAGGCAAAGATGCCGAAGCATTACTTTCAATCCCCAAGGTCCCCAACAACCTCTCCAAACAATAATTTGCGTCCCACTTACTTCCGCAAACCACCCCAATGACAAGTTGCCTGCACTACAAAGTACACCGTAAAATTGCCCCCCATACCACTATCCTGATTGTCTCCATACTCAACTATCGGCATCAGGAGACACAAACTTTCCAAACACTGTGTCCAAACATATTGTTCCTAAAGGAAACCTTGTAACACACAACCCCCTGCGGGCCCTCATATCAGAGGTCCAAACCCAACTTGCATCGCCCCCCGTCCTTTCGGGCATACGAGGAATGCCATCGTTCCATCTGCAGCCCCCCATTGCTGATTACCGAGTTCACCAGCAACTGCCCAAAGCTGCCCACCACCTACAGGAACCCCAATTCAGGCCTGCCGGGCCCTCAGTCCCCCCAGCACCAAACTCCATAATGGGATAATAAGAGAACTAACCACGAAGTAGCCACTAGGCTACCATCCACCAACTTAATCCATCCAGCTCCCAGGACCAAGCCATACTGCCATAGAACTAACGATACCCCAAACCGTACCAAACACGCCGCACCCAAGATGCGGTTCCAAACCCACAAGAAAAAACCATGACAACAACCAACGCCTCACCAGCTCCCACATTTCCGCTCTCCTTACTCCACTTATCCACAGCAACCCTAACGCCATACCGAAGCCCTGCCCTCACACTCATCACTCATAAAATCCCCCGAAAACTCCCCGCACACTCCGAACTGCGGGACCTCTTTGCCTATTTACCTCGGCCAGCGTAATCCAACCAATATGAACTACCATGCAGAATAACATTCCTCATAAAACCCGACCAATGAACCTTCAAATAAATGCTCCGTCTCCCCTGCTTGCGCAAGCCGCGATCATCAGCCCCCGTAACCAATCCTCAATGACCTAAAATTGCATCCCCCACCCTGAACTGTGACCACCGGCCTGACGCCACATGCACCCCCATGGCTATACCGCCATGGCACCACCTCGTCCCTAACTCTGGCCCGGCCTCCACTACATGACCCAAACCCCCCGAGGACCATGTCTCTCACCCAACTGCAGCTCAGCGTCCCCCCGGAACCGCCGCCCCATTGTCCTCTGCCATCCATCTATCCGAATGTTACTGACATCCTGATGTCCTTTTCCCTCCCCGCCGTCGTCCACTTCCATCTTGGATCTGTGAGGCAGCTCCGCCGTGCCTCCCCCACCACGGCCACCCACGCGAGCCGCCGAGTCTCTCGCTCTGTTGCTTGTCCCGTGGTGTCAGCCCCAGGAGACCATCCTGTCCCCCGTGCCGCCACCCCGGGTCTCGATGTCTTGCGAATGTGCCACTCCCCCTCGCCGATTGCCAGGGGGGGGCTCCACACCCGACTTCACTGACGCCCAGCACTGGACCGCAGCCGTTGCCATTCCCGGCCCTCCAGGGACATTGCAGGCCTCCAGTCGCCGGGTCCTCCCACCCCAAGGGAGACCGCTGCTACCGGGGGGCTACACGATCGACGTACGTGACTGGGCAGTCCCTCAGAGCTCCCGCCATCAGGCTCACTCACCGCCACCAGGGACCGGCACACCGACCTTCTCCTGGCACCTGATCTCCTGCCGTCCGCAGCCCCGCGGTCCCCCCACCGACTGCGAGGGGTTCTGCTGGCCTCACTCTGCCGCCGGACGCGCTCCCAGCCAGGAGCCGCTGCAGTCACTCCTACTCCAGCCGGAGGACCGGGACCGGAAGTAGGCCCCCCGTGTTGGTCACTCCCGCCTCCCGGCCATCGCGGCCGGAACGCAGATTCCTCCCGCCCGGAGGGGCTCTGACATCACCTCCTCGCCCCCCCTGCGCCCGGGGAATACCTGCGGGGGGGCCATGACCGCCGCCCGCTGCTACTGGGGGAGCGAGGGGAAGGCGCCAACGGGTAACCCCGGCAGCCCTGATGTGGGACTGCACTGCTAGGGGCCCATGCACCGCTACCGCTGATCACCTGGAGATCCTCTCTGCAATCCCCGTTCCGTTCAAGCTGTCCAAGCTACAGATCTGCAATGTCCGGATCCATCAGGCTGGATGTCATGATGGAGGTTCCCCAGCCCGTCCAAGCTGTCATCCAGGAAGTGCAAGAGAAGGTAACTGGCCCCACCTCCTCCTATATATCCATGCAGCTCCTCCTTTTCCTCCCACCATACTCCCCTCCCTAATCAATCATCATCTTCTTCCACCTTCCTATGATAATATCACCATTTAACTCCATCAACTCCCTACCCTCCAGACTGTCATGTCGTCCCAACACCCTATGGGTTCCATGGCTTTCTATGCAGCGCCCCACCAAAGATGCAGTGCCTACCCCAGTGCCGGTAACAGCAAAACACATTAAAATCCTTGTTTTTCCCTCATCCCCACAGACTGGTGACAGATTAGAATTGGACCCAATGGATGGCCACCCAGGGGTAGAGCCGATCCAGTCCACTAGACAACAACCAGGTTGGAGGGGATAGTCAGACAGACAGTGAGTCAGTGAGAGAGAGGAGACGGACGCGACTGCTCTGACACAGGAGTGTAACGGTGACCTGAGGGCCCACGTGTGAGGTTGCTGGTGGAGTACGGCGAAGAACCATAGTACCAACGGGGCACAGAGGCCTAGGTCAGGCAAACGGTCCAGGCATTTCTTTATATACTGTTTAACCCCTATTTTGTGCTTTTCGTTTCTTTTGACGCCATTCTTATTCCGGGAGACGAATCTTTTTATTTTTCACTCAATCTGGTCATGTGAGGGCTCATTTTTTGTGTAACGAGCTGTACTTTTAAATTAAACCATGAGTTTTACCATATAGTGTACTGGAAAACGGCAACAAAAATTTCAAATGCAGAAAAACTGCAAAAAAAGTGCGATTGCACTATTGTTTTTGGGATATTTTATTCACTGTGTTCACTATATGGTAAAACTGATGTGTCAGTGTGATGCCTGAGGTCAGTGCGAGTTTGTAGACACCAAACATAAATAGGTTTACTTGTATCTAAGAGGTTAAAAAAAAATCACAAGTGTGTCGAAAAAAAGTGGCACACGTTTTGTGCCATTTTCCGAAACCTGTAGCATTCTCATTTTTTGGGATCTATGGCTCAGTGATGGCTTATTTTTTGCGTCTCGAGCTGACGTTTTTAACACACCTTGTGCAGAATTATTAGGCAAGTTGTATTTTAGAGGATTTTTTTTTTATTATTGATCAACAACTATGTTCTCAATCAACCCAAAAGACTCATAAATATCAAAGCTTAATATTTTTGGAGTTGGAGTGGTTTTTCTTTAAATTTGGCTATCTTAGGAAGATATCTGTTTGTGCAGGTAACTATTACTGTGCAGAATTATTAGGTAACTTAATAAAAATCAAATATATTTCCATCTATTATTTTCACCAGGTAAACCAATATAACTGCACAAAATTTAGAAATAAACATTTCTGACATGCAAAAACAAAACCCAAAATAATTAGTGACCAATATAGCCCCCTTTCTTTATGATGACACTCAACAGCCTATCATCCATAGATTCTGTTAGTTGCTTGATCTGTTTTCGATCAAAATTGCGTGCAGCAGCCACCACAGCCTCCAGACACTGTTCCGAGAGGTGTACTGTTTTCCCTCCCTGTAGATCTCACATTTTATGAGGGACCACAGGTTCTCTATGGAGTTCAGATCAGGTGAAAAAGGGGGCCATGTCATTATTTTTTCATCTTTTAGACCTTTACTGGCCAGCCACGCTGTGGAGTAGTTGGATGCATGTGATGGAGCATTGTCCTGCATGAAAATCATGTTTTTCTTGAACGATACCGACTCCTTCCTGCACCACTGCTTGAAATTGTTGTCTTCCAGAAACTGGCAGTAGGTCAGGGAGTTGAGCTTCACTCCATCCTCAACGCGAAAAGGTCCCACAAGTTCATCTTTGATGATACCAGCCCATACCAGTACCCCACCTCCACCTTAATGGCGTCTGAGTCGGAGTGGAGATCTCTGTCCTTTATGGCAAATAGCCAACAGGGTCGCAAGAAGCATGTTGGGCAAAGAAGGCACAAAATAACTGCCCATGAACTGAGGAAAATCAAGTGTGAAGCTGCCAAGATGCCATTTGCCACCAGTTTGGCCATATTTCAGAGCTACAACGTTACTGAAGTATCAAAAAGCACAAGGTGTGCCATACTCAGGGACATGGCCAAGGTAAGGAAGGCGGAAAATCGACCACCTTTGAACAAGAAACATAAGATAAAATGTCAAGACTGGGCCAAAACAATATGGATAAAAGAAATCTGGGTTTAATGCTGCGCTAGAAACCACATGAATCCAGGAGTATGTGATGAAATCCTTTTTCTTTTTTTTCTGCAGGTCACGGCCCTCATTGTCCTGTGAGGGTACCTTTTGTCAATTTCAAGACTGCTGCATCCCTCTGCAAGACATCTCACAATTTTGGACTTTTCAGAGCCCATTAAATCTCTCTTCTGACCCATTTTGCCAAAGGAAAGGAAGTTGCCTAATAATTAAGCACACCTTATATAGGGTGTTGATGTCATTACAACACACCCCTCCTCATTACAGAGATGCACATCACCTGATTTACTTAATTGGTAGTTGGCTCTCAGCCTATACAGCTTGGAGTAGGACAACATGTATAAAAAGTATCATGTGATCAAAATACTCATTTGCCTAATAATTCTGCACACAGTGTAGTCCCATTTTTGTGCAGATGCTACAGTTTGTTCGCCTATTATTGCATTTTGCGCAAAATTTGAGGCAACCAAAAAACGTAATTTTGCCATTTGGAATTTTTTTGCTGCTACACCGTTTACCGATCAGATTAATTGATTTTATATTTTGATAGATCGGGCATTTCTGAACACGGTGATACTGTTACGTCCGGGTGGTGGAAGCACTGGACCGTACACCGATGTCCCCTGAGAAGGCAGCCAAGCTGGTCACCCCGCCAGAGGGTCTTGATGCACGGCAGCCGGAGCACTATAGGTAGCTGGACAGTCCGTAGAGAAGCAGGAAAGGTGGATGATGCTGAACCCACGGAGTTCTGGACGGTAGTCCGGGTGACGAGGCTCAGGGTCCGAGGCCAGGTGGTAAGGTCAGACGGGATCTGGAACCTGCTGAGCGATGGAACGGGTCACCGAACGGAGCCAGGGACTGGAGACTGGCGGAGCTGCAGAGGTGGTGGAACATCCGCCGAAGTCACCGTCAGGGTCCAGGGATGGAGTTGGTTCGGAGCAACTGGCGTGGCAGGATAGGCTCTACGAGACAGGACAGGGTTAATACACGGCAAAGCACAGAGCAAAGCAAGGGGACCTGAACACTAGCTTGCTAAACACGTAGAACTGGCCCCGCCCACCAGGAAAGAGAAACCTTATATACCCTGTACCTGTCTATGCAATATCCTGTTTCTGGGTGCTGGCCCTTTAAGAAAGGGTCAATGACCGCGCGCGCGCCCTAATGCGCATGCGCGAGGCCCGTGTGCCAGAAGCCAGTCCAGGAAGCGGTGAGGAGGAAGCAGGAGCGCCCGGCTGGGAGTCCCTTGTCACAGAGGAGCGCCGGGAGCGGGGAGCCGGACGCATGGAGGCTGCAGGCGGGGAAGAGGAGACCGGGACCGGAGTGGTAAGTAGGGAACGCCGCCGGGGAGCGGGGAGCGGGCCACGGGAACCGGAGAACGGGGCCAGGGGACTGGGAAGCGTGACAGATACCAAATGTGTGTATATTTTTAAATTTTTTTTAACCCTTTGGTTTTCAATGGGGCAAAATAGGGGTGATTTGAACTTTTAGGATTTTTTTTTTTATTCTTTCAAAACTTTTTTTTTTTATTTTACTAGTCTCCCTAGGGGGCTATAAGGATCAGCAATCTGATTGCTCATTGATTTCTCCTGATCAGAGCAGCTTCGCTCAGACCGGGAGAAATGATCATCTCTTATAATCGCCAGTACTCGGCTGCTGGTTAAAGGACCTGAGTCATGTGAGCTACAGGAGTCATCACATGACCCTGTGCTACTATGACAACCACCGGATCTATGTGATCATGTCACGTGACTTACGGTATCGTGTGGTGAGTAAACCTTGTGTTGATCTGTGTGCTATTGTGTCCCAGTACTGCTGGTGATTATATTTCCTGGTGCTTGGAGTTGTTGTGGAGTTCTCCCATCGTCTTTTTGTTGCCTCCCCGCTTTTATTGTCCTCCTTACTTCTTATTGTATTCTACCTCTGTGTGAGCGAGCTGTGAGAGTTTTGGTTTCCCCTGTTTGTCTATCTCTGTTGGTTTTATCACACTCCTGTCCCTGCTCTGCCCTGGAGTAGGGGACATAAGATCGGGATTTTCTGGAACAGGGCCAGGAAGGCAGCTCAGATATACTCCCATTCAGAGGTAACTCTGAAATCAGGGATATCTAGGGTCCCCCTAGCCTGGTGGCCAGTCTAGGAGCCCCTGTCCCCAGCTCTTGCCATAACATCTGGGACATTACAGTTGGCCCAACCTTTTTACTCCAGCATGGACTTGGTTGCTGTACTAGCGAGATGTTTGCAGCCCATGTCTCATCAGCTAGCTGCGTTTATGGAAGGTGTACAGGAGTAAGCTCACACCTGAGCTATCTGTCCGGGTCGCTGGATCATCTGAACCTAAATTGCCTCTTCCTGGCAGATTTTCGAGGAAGCGCAGACAGTTTGTTGTTTTTAGAGAGGCATGTAAGTGGTATTTTCATTTACATCCCCACTCCTCTGGTGGTGAGGAACAGAGGGTGGGAATTATTGTCTCACTCTTTAGTGGGGACCCACAATCATGAGCCTTTTCCCTGCCCGCTGATGTGACGCCCTGGCCGGGCCAGGTAGTCACAAATAGGCTCCTGCACAACACCTTCCAACATCAGGTGACAGCAGCCAACCAGAAAACCCTGGTCACCCCCCTCAGGGCTAAATAGACACACCAGGGGGCGGAACCAGGCGGAAGACGCCCACCGAGGAGTCTAGACAGCCCAGGGCGGGAAAACAGTTAGTCTAGTGTGGAGTGTTAGAGTTCAAGTTGGAGAGGAGTGTGGGCTGCAGCTGTGTGCAGCTCCAGCAGATGCAAATACCCCAAATTGAACAGTGCCAGGGTAGGAGCCCTGGTGCCATTGGCTAGGAGGCAGAAGGTGATCTCCGTCTGCAGGAGCCAGGAAGACAGCTCGGTGGAACCGAGGTGGACAGGGACAGGGTTGTAGCCCACCAGTACCGAGCCGGGACCAGAAGCGACTGGAACTGGTTAATTAACCGACTGAGGCCAGGACTAGAGGTCCTGTCCCACCCAAAGTCCCTATTAGAAGACAACAGCCCACTGAGAGGGATCAAAGGCCACCGCCAAGGCTCAGAGATCCAGCGTCTGCGGGCAAGGTTTCCTTAGGCCACATCCAGCCGGGAGCAGACTCCTGAAGTTGCAAGCACAGGCAGTCCACCATTCTAAAAAGGTGCAGGAGAAAGACAGAGACCACCAGCCGGGTGGGGGAACCAGAACGCAGTCGGCTGCGGGCACCGACCATCATCACCTTGGTTTACCAGAGACTCGTGTGTTTCCTTAATAGTGAGTACACCAGCACCTTGCGGTCATCCATCTCCCTGCACCAAAAACCCCAATGGGTCCCGGGGCCACCATCCCTGCCCACGGAGGGGTTAACAACTTGCTGCACAAACCTCACCACACACCGTGGGTGGTGTCACAAACTTAATACGGCTGTGCCCGTACATATACGTCCTACACCCACCATAACCCCCTTTTCAATTGAAGTGACCGCAAGACCCCCCCGGGTCTGGAGACCCTCGAGCCACCCATAGAAGGACCGGATCCGAGCAGCTCGGCAGCTGAGAGCAGGGCGGTACACTGATTCCCCTGTTTTCCTTATGGTGCATGGGTTTTTTCAGCACTCTGTCTTATTTATGATCATCCAGATAAAACATCTTTAGCTGAGTTAATAATCCATTCACAACAACAGGGAATCGGCCTGCAGAGGATTGCTGCACCGAATTCCGACACTGCTCCGTTGACACTCTGTGGAACTGTCGCGGGCGGAGGAGGTGACGCTGCGCTGACCCACTGCTCGGGTCCGGCTACTGCTGCTGCTCGGTGGTGGCTCGAGCGGTGGGCCGGATCCCGGTGACTCGAGCGGCGTTCCTCGCCCGTGAGTGAAAGGGGGTGGTTCGGGTTTAGGTGAGGGAGGTAGGGATGAATGGCAGGCAAGTTACGGGGCCTGGCGAGGTGCAGGGTCGCGGGGGCAGCGCTGTGCCGCACGGCACGGTGGTACTCACTCAGCCAATGATGAACACAAAGTCTCCGGTAAAACAAACGGCTGGATGGACGGGTCCCACAGACGGCTGTGGTGTTTCTCCTCCCGGCAGGTTGATGGTGACTGCCTTTCCCTGCACCTGTGTAGTGTGTACGGTTCCAATGGGTTCCCACCGGTAACGCGCTCCCCAGCTTGGATGGAGGCTGAGGGAGCCCCTTTTGCCCGCAGGCTCTGGCCCTGGGAACTTTAGCCTTGACGGTGACTGTGTTTCCCTTCATGGTTTGAGCTGTCGCCTTCTATCGGGACTTGACTGCTGGGAAACCCAGGAGGTTCCCTTCGCTAACGCATTTGACAAATTCAACGACGACTCCTAGCCTTGTCGGGGTCCGCAAGCCCTGCCGGATGGTGCTGGCTTCTCTTTGTTCACCGGTCCGGTACCGCCGGGCCACCGCCCATCCACGGTCCTTACGGCTCACTCCAATCGGCCTCTCCTGCAGACGGTCACCACCGTCTGCCAACCTTGCTGTACCGTCCGGGCCACACACCCGGACCGCTTTCTGTCTGCTCCTCTACCACTTCACTTCCTTCCACTTCAAACTCCAACTCAAAACTCACTTCTTTTCCCGCCTCCAGGACTGTGAACTCCTCGGTGGGCGGGACCAACCGCCTGGCCCACCCCCTGGTGTGGACATCAGCTCCTGGAGGAAGGCAACAAGGATTTTTATGTTTGGCTTTGGTGTGCCTAACCGGGGTGTTGGGTGTGTTGGTGTTGTTCTGTGACGACCTGGCTTGTCCAGGGCGCCACATTCCCCCTTAGTAAAATGCAGACCGTCCGCGGGCTGCCCTTCCATCACCGGTTTTATTTTAACTGCAAAAGAGTAAAAGAACGGTAAACATGTAAAAACACAAGCATTTGTTTCATTCTTCCCACATCGGGAGGCACATTTCTTAAACGTTACCAACATTCAATAATAAGAACGGTTACGGCTTCCGCTCTCTCCCACCCAAGCAACCTGGCCCTGATGCTGCCCCTAAGCAAATACGCAGCACCCCTTGACCCCAGTCCAGCACCAAGTTGCCCGAGCGGGTTCTGTCCCTTTCAGGGGACCCACGTCCATGGGGACCCCTGAACCCCCCGGAGGATCGCCACCGGTTTCGGTGGTGGCGGGCCTGGGCCATCCCTTTCCTCCAGGCCCATCCTCCAAATCAGCCTCTCCGGAGGCGGTCAAGGTTTCAAGGCAACATTTTTATTTACATACCACAAGTTCGTGGTTGTCCTGCTAGTTCTCGGGCTTGTCCGTAGCAGTTTCTATGCATCGGTTTCAAGGGGCCCCAACGGGGACCAGTTGCCGGCAACGACCGGTTTAATCAAGTTGCAAATCAGGTGACTTTTCGGTTAATCATTCTTTTCTTTTCTTATCAGTCACAAACTTTTAAACAGTACTGGTGGTCCCAACGGGGACAACTTGCAGCGGAGCTCCGCTGCCATCACTGCTCGCTTTCCGCTGAGGTGGCCTCATCCTCTGCCACCAACATATCGAACATGCAGTGACAGGCCTGCTGGGAAAGGGGCGCCCGGTATCCGTTTCCACCAGTGCGCGGGGTGTAATAAACCACCGGCTCTCCCACGTAGCGGAGACGCTCGTTCACCTTCTCGAATTAAGAGGTGGGCTCTGCACCGGAACCGGAGTCACTATCACTTGTCTCTGCGTCAGGCGGGTTGCCGCCAGCTGCCGCAGCCTCCAGGCTCCCAGCATCCAGCACATCAGATCCTTCTGTGGTAGCACGGGGCAGTAGGTCAGGTTGGTTAACGCTGAGGCGCCCCAAGAATAATGGCAGGGACGATACGAGGGCCGAGACCGGGCTGGGCCCCCCAGCCGCAGTGGCCGGTCCTGGTAGGACATGGGGACGTGGGCTACCCGTCGGCTCCGTCGCATCTGCTCCCATCCCATACATCGGGGCAGTCGCAACCAGCGTTTCCACCTCATTGGTCCACTGCTCCATCATGAGGTATATCTGATTCTGCTGGCGTTGGTGGAACTCAATCACTCGGGCCTTCATCCATGCTACGGTCCTGGGCTCGAAGTCTGGCGCAATCACTGCTGGGACCTCTGGCACATGTTCGTAGAGGGGCCGCGGTCTCGGCGGCTCCCAAATGAGCGGTTCAGGGTGGTCCTGAGCGTCTGCAGCCGGTCGGTCCGCCGGGGCGGACTGGCAGGGTATCGCTACCGGTTGGACGGGTAGCGGGCCTAGTGGCGGAGCGGCAGCGGCTAACACAGGTAGTGGGGGAGGCAGCAGGGTGAGCGGGTGCAGGCCGGGCCCCTCAGCCGCAGTGGCCGATCCCTCGGGAATACAGGGGCGTGGGTCTCTTACCCGCTCCTCCAGATCTTCCTCCACCTCGCGCCTCCGCATCGCAGCCACCACGTCCGCCATGTCAGTCTCCCACTCCTCCAGGAGGAGCTGCATGCGGGCCTGCAGACGGTTATTCAGCGGGGTGGTCCGGTTCCCCACCCACACCACCGTGCCAGGTGCGGGGGCTTCGCTGTCGCTAGCTGGACCGTGCATCTCGGCAATGAGGTCTTCCAGGAACCCAGTATCGCTGCAGAGTCCTGGCGTCCCTACTTTTATAGCCGCGGGCTACATGCGGCCAGACGCCATCCGTCCCCCTTAGTCTTTTTCTGGCTCCTCCTCTGCAGGGGCGGGGTTTAGGCCTTCGCGCCTCCACTGCTCGAGGAGACACTCGAGCGGGAATTTTTCGCGCCCAAGATGGCGGCTTCTCCAAATTTTAGGCCGGACACCTCCGGCGGTCACAAGGCGCACCTCTACCAGACGGCAGAGCGGTAAGATCCTGTCCGGCTACTGCTGCTGCTCGGTGGTGGCTCGAGCGGTGGGCCGGATCCCGGGGACTCGAGCGGCGTTCCTCGCCCGTGAGTGAAAGGGGGTGATTTGGGTTTAGGGATATTGTCCGTGACGCTACCCACGGTTGTGGTGAGAGTGGTGACACCACTGCTGCTCTGGACGGGGATCCCGGGAGCGATGACGGGGAGCAGCTTGGATGTTGGTTCTCCCCTCCGTGGGTAGGGGGGTTGGTTGTCCCGGGGCCCGGTGAGGGAGGTAGGGATGAATGGCAGGCGGGTTACGGGGCCTGGCGAGGTGCAGGGTCGCGGGGGCAGCGCTGTGCCGCACAGCACGGTGGTACTCACTCAGCCAATGATGAACTCAAAGTCTCCGGTAAAACAAACGGCTGGATGGACGGGTCCCACAGACGGCTGCGGTGTTTCTCCTCCCGGCAGGTTGATGGTGACTGCCTTTCCCTGCACCTGTGTAGTGTGTACGGTTCCAATGGGTTCCCACCGGTAACCCGCTCCCCAGCTTGGATGGAGGCTGAGGGAGCCCCTTTTGCCCGCAGGCTCTGGCCCTGGGAACTTTAGCCTTGGCGGTGACTGTGTTTCCCTTCACGGTTTGAGCTGTCGCCTTCTATCGGGACTTGACTGCTGGGAAACCCAGGAGGTTCCCTTCGCTAACGGATTTGACAAATTCAACGGCAACTCCTAGCCTTGTCGGGGTCCGCAAGCCCTGCCGGATGGTGCTGGCTTCTCTTTGTTCACCGGTCCGGTACCGCCGGGCCACCGCCCATCCACGGTCCTTACGGCTCACTCCAATCGGCCTCTCCTGCAGATGGTCACCACCGTCTGCCAACCTTGCTGTACCGTAAAGAACAAATAACTCGGGCACACAAAAAGTTAAGAGTCTGAGGCAGAGTAGTACTTGAATTTCAGTTTGCTTGTTTATTGATGCAAAGGATCCAAAATGAAAATTCCTAACGTTTCGGCCTTCACATACAGGCCTTCGTCAGAGAAAGTCTATGATATAGATATACAGAAAGAAAAAAATTGAATTAGTTGTTATACAAACAGAGTAATGTACATACCAAATATGCTCAATATAGGAGTACATCATTAGGGGCAAAGAACACAAAACAATATCTACAAGCTTTTAATACTGATAATTAATCTATGATGAACAAGGAGAATCCACATAGTGTATCATAGTGATCTGTCTTTGAAAAAATGTCCTCTAGAGGAGGTAACGGAACAAATGACCGCTATACAGGAAAACCACCCTAAACAGAGTTATCAGGAATAAATGAGACATACCTATATGATTGTAGAGAAAACGGTGTGTATACAATATACGAAATCTCCGTATAAAAGAAAAGGATACCTAGAAATAGAAGGTAGTCAAATATCCGGCTGGACAATTTAGAAAAAATCTATACCAGAGAGTACAGTCAAAATATGAAAAATGGTAAATGACTAGGGAAGGATCATATGAGCTGCAAAGAGATGATGAAAAAAGAAGAAGGAAGAAGCAAGAAACAAGGGAGAAAAAAAGAAGAGAGAAAGAAAAAAGAAAAAGAAAAGAGAAGGGAGAAAAAAGAACAAGAGACAAAGAAGTGTGAAAGACTAGAAGAAGAAATCAGATACAGCTCTATTTCCCCTTTTTTTTCTGTTCCATTCTTTCAAATGCAGTCTCTTACTCTTCTTTATTTATAATCCTATTTTTCATTGCTATTGTGTCCTATAAATCTCTTTACAGTGGCGCTATGTACATTATATTTATCTAATTATCCTATGTCTTTTTTCACAGGCGCTGTAGTTTTTCCATGATCTCGTCACGGCACTGAATATCCTGTCGGCACCATTCACCTGGATCACATGGACGTTTGTGTGCCCATGCATGCGCGGTCTCGGCCGCCTTATCGGCCGGTCTGCGCACGCGCCCGGCCCACTCCTCCTATTCAACATTCACATGCCGTGGCCGCCGCTTGCGCATGCGCTGATCGGCCCCTTGGCCCTTCGGCGCATGGGTGATCGTGCGTTCCACGATCACTGTTTGCGCTCCAGCACCCTCATTTCCATGTCTGCATGTGCGTCCTGGTCCTGCCAACACACACGCACGTGGACCGGCTGTGGCCGCCGCTCGCGCATGCGCCGAGGATCACAGAGGGTTCCTCCGCGCATGGGCGGCGTGCGTGCCGCGGGCTGTCCCTGCGTTTCACAGGCAGGATTTCCTGTTAGAGCTGGCACACCTGGGCCATTAGGCACCTTTAAAAAGCGCACTCCTCACTTCCTAGAGGCAGCATAGGAATTCACATGGGGACCGGCCACCACACAGGATTTTATCCACTCAAGGTACAGACGGTTTACTTTCTCTTTCTCCTCTGGCTATGACTGCGTATAGTCTTTATATCTATCCTCATTATGATCTGTATATATTTTCCTTTAGGAGTCCGACTGATTTTCCCCACAACATCATATGTTGATGCATTAATACCTAGCCTTATCTAGCAAGATAAAGGTTTGTACTTTGACATGTCATATCCCTGCTGTATTTCATTGCAGTTGCATTCATAGGGGCATATACTTATTTTGACATATTCCTTTATCTACAGACCATATCATTTGGTTCTTCCACACCTTAAGGGTGTTGAGCACACACCGTGCCTTACTACATAATATTTCTACCGTCCGGTATGTGCCGATTTTTCAAGTTCATACTTTTTCTTTTGTAACGTAATATTAACACACTGATCAATTGTTCACATTGATTGATTATACAGGTTATCATACCTGAAACGTGTTGCCTCTGAATATAAGGGCACTCCCTACACCAGCAGTTTTTTCTGCACTATATGTACGGCAACTGGGTAGGTACACACTGATTTATTTATTCTTTGGATACATTCCCCCATAATACGATGTACTACAGATATTATGGCTTGTCATTTTCCCTTTTCATAGTGTCTTACAGTGGACTCCACTTCTCTAACGTGACTCTTACATCATTTGTTTGCTATCAGTTGTACCATTGATGTCAACAGAGGTATCCCCTACTTATCTTTACCTTCAGAACTGTACACTGCTCCTCATTTCCCCTCTTCCATTTCTTCTTCTAGTCTTTCACACTTCTTTGTCTCTTGTTCTTTTTTCTCCCTTCTCTTTTCTTTTTCTTTTTTCTTTCTCTCTTCTTTTTTTCTCCCTTGTTTCTTGCTTCTTCCTTCTTCTTTTTTCATCATCTCTTTGCAGCTCATATGATCCTTCCCTAGTCATTTACCATTTTTCATATTTTGACTGTACTCTCTGGTATAGATTTTTTCTAAATTGTCCAGCCGGATATTTGACTACCTTCTATTTCTAGGTATCCTTTTCTTTTATACGGAGATTTCGTATATTGTATACACACCGTTTTCTCTACAATCATATAGGTATGTCTCATTTATTCCTGATAACTCTGTTTAGGGTGGTTTTCCTGTATAGCGGTCATTTGTTCCGTTACCTCCTCTAGAGGACATTTTTTCAAAGACAGATCACTATGATACACTATGTGGATTCTCCTTGTTCATCATAGATTAATTATCAGTATTAAAAGCTTGTAGATATTGTTTTGTGTTCTTTGCCCCTAATGATGTACTCCTATATTGAGCATATTTGGTATGTACATTACTCTGTTTGTATAACAACTAATTCAATTTTTTTCTTTCTGTATATCTATATCATAGACTTTCTCTGACGAAGGCCTGTATGTGAAGGCCGAAACGTTAGGAATTTTCATTTTGGATCCTTTACATCAATAAACAAGCAAACTGAAATTCAAGTACTACTCTGCCTCAGACTCTTAACTTTTTGTGTGCCCGAGTTATTTGTTCTTTACTGTATTGCGATATTTCCTCGGAGGCACCTACTTTTTGATAAGTGAGCCAGACTTTACTTTATATTGAACCTTGCTGTACCGTCCGGGCCACACACCCGGACCGCTTTCTGTCTGCTCCTCTACCACTTCACTTCCTTCCACTTCAAACTCCAACTCAAAACTCACTTCTTTTCCCGCCTCCAGGACTGTGAACTCCTCGGTGGGCGGGACCAACCGCCTGGCCCACCCCCTGGTGTGGACATCAGCCCCTGGAGGAAGGCAACAAGGAATTTTGGTGTGCCTAACCAGGGTGTGGGGTGTGTTGGTGTTGTTCTGTGACGACCTGGCTTGTCCAGGGCGCCACAGAACGACCCTGTGCTTAAAAGCCAATTTTTTCAGGGTATATATGAGAGGATCAAAGAGGATTTGGTTATGTATGAAACTCCTCCATCTCTGGAGTTTGCCATGTTGCTGGTAATTTGGACTGATTGCCGTTTCCGCTGAGAGGTCTCATAATTCCAGGACTCTGTGGGAGGGGACATCTGTATATTCTTTATCTGTGGAGGCCTCTTCTGAGCCCATGCAGCCTGGAGGGATGTCCCATATGAGGAAAGTCTTTCCCAATGCTAAAAAGGGAGGAGATTGTTTCTACTATTTCAAAATGGGTCATTTTTTTTGGCTTCTGCCCCTCTATGCAGAAGTGAGTTCAGCGGCAAGGAAAACTTTTAGGCCCTGGTGGGTTGGGGGATCCCAACTTGAGGCTGCATATTTCCTCCACTACGACATCTCAATGTATGATACCAGCTATGGTCAAGGCGAGGGATCAAGATGTCCCCATAACTTTTTTTCTGAACAGTAGTTCTGGGGATAACATTATTGATGAGCGGTTTGCTCACTCATCTGGGTTAGAGTTACAAGAGTTATCTATTTTGGTGTGGATTTTTGCCATTGACTCATCACCTCTCTCTCAAAGGAGTTTTATTGAGTCTGTACAGGGAATTGAGCTCCTCATAGTGGTACTCCATTCGGAACTCATGTTTTGTGCTTCAAGACCTCCCAGCACAAATAGTTTTAGGATTCCCCTGGTTTGTATCACATAACCCTACTATTGACTGGAAAGCCCAGAACACATGGAAGTGGAGCCCATACTGTAAGGAACACTGTTTAAGAACTTGTATTTTGACTATAACTACTAGTCTTCTGGATCCTCTCTCAGATATTGGGGATGTCTTCTCTGATAAGGGGTGTCCGGAGTTGCCACCACATAGACCCTATGACTGCACCATAAGGTTGAAGCCTGTGGCAAAGTTGCCCAAATGTAGACTATATAAGCTGTAAGTCGTCGCGGGTGGAGGACTTGGGAACGCCGCTCGTTTGGGATCGCTGGCGCTCGGGTCCGGTGCTTCTGCTCCTTGGTAGCTCGAGCACGGGGCCGGATCCGGGGCTCGAGCAGCGCCTCCTCGCCCACGAGTGAAAAGGGGAGGTTGTTGGTGGGGAGTTTGGGGATGTCGGTCGTGACGCCACCCACAGGTTGTGGTGACGGTGGGCACCACCGCTGCTGGTGACGGGTGATCCCGGGAGCGATGGCGGAGAGCAGCTAAGATGTTGACCTCTCCGTGGTAGGGGCTGTTGGTCCCGGGGGCCGGTTGGGGGTGGAGGTATAGGTGCAGGGGCCGGATGCGAAAAGGCAGCGTAGGCGCGGGTGTAACGTTGCGGTGCAGCGCGGTGCCGGATGGCACTGTTGTACTCACTCAGACACAGAAGGACAGAGTCTCTGTTAAACCAAACGGCTGGATGGACGGGGCCCACAGCTGGCTGCAGTGTTCTAACTCTCCCCGGACGGGTTGATGGTGGCTGTCGTTTCCTGCACCTATGTATGTGTATTTGACTCCTATGGCTTCCCACGGGTAGTCCGCTCCCCGGCGTGTACGTGTCGGGAGAGCCCGTTTTGCCCGCAGGCGCTGGCCCTTGGATCTCTGGCCCTTGGCAGTGGCACTTATGTGGACGGGTTGGGCTGTTGCCTTCTGACGGGACTTGGTTGGGAATGAACCCCTGAGGTCAGAGAATTTGACCTTTACGGCGGCTCCTAGCCTAGTCGGGGTCTGAGTACCCTGCCTTGGTGCTTGGCTTCAATCTGCTCCCCGGTTCGGTTCTGGCGGGCCACCGCCTGACCCTGGTCCTACGGTTCTGCTGACCTCCACCAACTCCTGCAGACGGCCACCACCGTCTGCCGACCTTGCTGATTGTGCCCGGGCTCCGACCCAGACACACACAGTTTTTACTCCTCTCACTTCCACTCTCTAGCACAATCTAACTGCTGTCTTTTCCCGCCTCCAGGCCTGTGAACTCCTCGGTGGGTGGGGTCAACCGCCTGGCTCCGCCCCACCTGGTGTTGACATCAAGCCTGGAGGGTGGCAACAAGGATTTTTGGTTGACTGGTGTCACCTACCAGGGGAGGGTGTGTGTGTGTGTGTGGTGTTACTGTACTGTGACCCCTGGGGTCCAGGGCGTCACATAAGGCCCTGAGAGACTAGCTGTTAAAGAGAATATTATGGAAAACTTGGCTAATAGACACATTCGGCCAACCTCATATCGTGTGACTGTACGTTTTTTCTTTGTCAAAAAGAAGGATGGTGGACTGCGACTGTGTCTGGACTTCTGTGAGTTTAACCAGATAACGATTCATGTCCAATATCCCATGCAACTCAGCCCGGATCTATTTAGTCATATTTCCATTGCTAAATGGTTCTCTAAACTCGACCTTAGGGGTGTATAAATTGATAGGGATCAGATCGGGCGATGAGTGGAAAACGGTGTCAATACGCCGGATGATTACTGATGATTGGGTAATGCCGTTCAGTCTGATCAACTTTTTTTTAACATTTTGTTAATGATGTGTTATTTCACCTGTTAGGGATACTTGTCAACATTCTCATTTATTCACAGGATTTTAGTTTTGATATGAAATATGTCAGGCAGGTTTTGCAAGTTTTCAGAGAGAATAAGCTGTACGCAAAATTGGAAAAAGTGTGTCTTCGCCGTTCTGTTTTTGGATTACATAATTTCTGCTTGTGGTTTTAGGATTGATCCCACTAAATTGCAGGCTATATTGAAATGGGACGGTCCTGAGAACCTGAAAGCTCAGCAATGTTTCTTGGGTTTTGCAAATTATTACAGCAAGTTTATTAAGAAGTAACTGTACTACGGCCTTCGCCCGGGTTAATAACTGTTGTTAACAAAATAGAATATACAAAAACCACAAAACAAATAGATAGAAATGTAATTATTAAAAGGCAAAAACTAAGCTAATAGAACAACATATATTTCAACACCACAGATATTCCACACAGATTTAACTAAATTGGCCAAGTCATGTGCTCCGTCTGTCTCTTTCCAGGTCTGTCTCTTTCCCTGTATATCTCTTTCCCTGTATATCTGTCTCTTTCTCTCTGTTTCTTTCCCTATCTGTCTCTTTCCCCGTCTCTTTGTCTGTGTGTTTTCCTGTCTGCCTGTCTCTGTCCTTGTCTGTCTATTTCTCTGTCTCTTTCCCCGTCTGTCTCTATCAAGGTCTGTGTCTTTCCCCATCTATCTTTGTCTGTCTCTCTGGCTGTCTCCTCCTTCCCTGTCTGCCTGTCTCTGTCCCTGTCTGCATGTCTGTCTCTTTCCCCATCTGTCTCTTCCCAGGTCTATCTCTTTCCAGATCTGTCTCTTTCACCGTTTGTCTCTGTCTCTTACCCTGTTTTTCTTCTTCTTTATATAGCGCTAACATATTCCGCAGCGCTTTACATACATCAGGAACACTGTCCCCACTGGGGCTCACAATCTAAATTCACTATCTGTATGTTTTTGGAGTGTAGGAGGAAACTGGAGTACCCGGAGGAAACCCACGCAAACATGGGGAGAACATACAAACTCCTTGCAGATGGTGTCCTTAGTGGGATTCAAACCCAGGACCTCAGCGCTGCAAGGCTACAGTGCTAACCACTGAGCCACCGTGCCGCCCTGTCTGTCTCTATCACTCTGTCTCTTTCCCTGTCTGTCTCTGTCTGTCTCTTTGTCTGTCTCTGTCTGTCTCTCTCTAGCCATCTCCCCACCGACATCTTATTACCTCACATATAAGCTTCTTATACTATGAATGTCTTTTGTTCCTATAGCAACCACTCACAGCTCCTACTAATAACCTATAGTTCCAGGCTCCATTTACTTTAATGGAGGCATGTTTTTTGGAGAGTAACTGTAAAGCGCGGGGTTATATTCTCCTGTCAAAACATAGTCTACGACGTTTCGTGGGTCACATGAGGTGTCTGTGCAAAATTTCGTGATTGTAAATGCAACGGTGCGGATACACTTTTTGTTTCACTTTTTACCCATTATGTGGATGGGGGCAAAATTGATTGGTAAATTGGAATGCGCGGTGTTAAAATTTCGCCTCACAACATAGCCTATTACGCTCTCGGGGTCCAGACGTGTGAGTGGGCAAAATTTTGTGGCTGTAGCTGCGACGGTGCGGATGCCAATCCCGGACATACACACTTACATACATACACACTTTCAACTTTATATATTAGATTTCTGTGCCATAGGAAGACCCCTGACTGACATGATGAAAAAAAAGGTACAGACTTTTCTAATTGGTCTGAGATTGCTGTGTGCGCATTTGACTTTCTAAAAGAAATGGTGCTCGCTAACACCCGTATTAGTACAGCCTGATGTTTCTCAACCCTTCACTGTGGAGGTGGATGCATCAGAAGTGGGGTTGGGAGCTGTATTGTCTCAAGATCCATTTGTTGATATCCATTTGTTGATAAACTGCGTCCATATGCCTTCTTTTCTAAGAAGTTATCTCCAGATGAATGTAATTCTGATATTGATAATAGGGAAATAGGGAATTACTTGATATCAAATTAATACAAACAAAAAATGGTCATGTAATATATATATATATATATAGGGGAAAGGAAATTCCTCCGTATACCTCAAAGCTCCCCAAGCTAAACAATGACACCAATGGTAAATTAAAATAGATCCACACATATAGGAGCAAAAAATAAGAATAACATTAGAATAGATTTTATTGTAAAGTATTAAAATCATTAAAAAAGAGAAAATGTACAGAAACCACATATGGGGACCGTGCAGCACACAGGGCAAACATATTGTAGATCAAACTATATAAATAGAATAATTAGAACCTGATACAAAAAAGTCAGTTAGGTTTAAAATATATTACATATACCAGTATAATAAATACATAAATACACTGTTTAAATAGTAAAATGACCAGTGCAAATATAAAAGAATACGTTAGAAAAAGCACTAGAGACTATATACCAATGAAAAAAAATAAATTATATATATATATATATAACAGTTAATACAAGTATATAAAGAATTTATATAAAAAAAAATTATTAGTGCTTTTGTAAAAAATACCCTATGTAAATATCAATATCAATACTGACTCTATGAAAATAATTGTTTCAACCAGTATTCTGTATTATGGCCACAAGATGGCACCAAAGTACAACAGATCAAGCGTCAATGCCAGGATTCTTTATTGGTGTAGAAAAAAGTAAGCCTCATTATCATGTATGGCACCAAGGCCAAATACACAAGGTATAAATTATAGAAGCATAAATCTAGGCCCCGTGACTACCTCAGTAGTGATGACAAGAGCTGATCGGTCCCTCACCCCGATGTGACGTTCATTTCGTGAACCTTCTTCAAGGGGCGTGTTGGGATGAGAAGGAAGTGACCTTTAAATACCCACCTTGTCCAATAGGACTGCATCCGAATGGTGACGTGTGCTAGGAAAAGCCACATACAGTGCATGCGCCTTCATATGATGCCACCACATAGAACTGACTTCCTCTATGAGTAATGGACGGCACACTGCGTGTCACAGGCCGGAAGGGTATTGCACAAACTTACCTTCTGTGCAGTATTCCAAGTCCCTCATGGTTCTGGGTCCCTATCTTATGGTGTTGCCTCCAACAGCAAATCAAATCCTAGATACACACTGCACCACACCCACCAGACACACCAGTGGACGGCTTGAGTGGAATAGAGTCGCCCACCTGGGGGCTCAGGGAGGGGAGGTGAGGAGTGTAGTCAGAGAGTTAGTAAGTAGCTGTGCCGCCCCCGTGTCAGCAGCCGGGCGCTGCTCGGATCCAGATCCACGGTGGCTCGAGGGGTCCTCCGGACCCGGGGGTCGTGCGTCCACTCAAAATAAAAAGGGGGTATTTACAGGGGACTGTGTGTTGAAAGTTCGTGACGCCACCCACGGTGTGTGGTAAGGTGGAGTACCACCGCTGCCGTTGGGAGCACCCGGTGGCAATGGGATGGCAGCCAGGTGTTTAACCCCTCCGTCGGTAGGGGGAAAATGCCTCGGGGCACGGTGATGCTGGCAGAGGGGTATCGTTAGAGAGGTAAGGGTCACTGCGTACTCACTCTGTCCAATAACGCTGACACCGATAACTTGTAAACCAAAGTTCTGAGCACCACTGCAGCAGGGAGGGAGCACGCTTGGATCCGTGCCCATTGGTGTTACTTGTTAGTCCATGGCCTTTTCCTTGGCACCTTTCTACTGATTGGCCCCTGTAGTGTAAAACTAGTCGGGTCCCGCTCATCAGTATGGCTAACTGAGTGAGCTTGCTCTCAGGGTTCACGCTTGGGATTTTCTGGACAACGGATTGGGAAAGTCCTATCCCCCTCGTTGCGCTAGTACCCCGATTTTGGAGCGGGTGGAGAGTTGATCTTGAAGACTTCATCCTCGTCGGGTGAATTACCATGACGCTTTAAGCTACTTCCCGGCCTAGGGTTCACGTACCCCGTCATGCCCTGGCCCCTGCCCGGAGATGGCACAAGGCCGCCGGCTGCCCTCCTCGGCAGTTCCGTGCCCCTTGTCACGATCCCTGCGACCGAGGTTCCAGCTCCTACCAGGCCCAGACCAACGTCTGCCACCTAGTAGTCTCAATGAGCCCTGCTCCTAACCTCCTCCAACGCTACACCTCGACTGACTCTCTCTTTCTTCTGACACTCCTGACTCTCCCCAACCAACCCCCTAGTGGCCAGCCCAATTCCCTTCAGGCTGTCCACTGGTGTGTCTGGTGGGTGTGGTGCAGAGTGTTTCTAGGATTTTGATTAGCTTGTTCTTAGCAACACCAAAGGTCAGGGACCCGTAACCAAGGAGGATATGGATACTGTGCAGAAGGGCAGATTGCACAATACCCTGTGACGACCTGATAGGCCAGGGCGTCACATAGCCCTAGACCTGTAAGGAGCTCAGAGGAGGTTGGGAGTGGTGGCTCCCAAGAGAAGCTGTCTAGGTTGCAGACGGTGGTCTGGACCTAGAGGAGTTGGACCCCCGGTCACAGGGAATTGCGGCTAGGTGCCTGGATCTGTCAAGGAGGACGGTCAGCAGCCTGGCACTATCACTGGTCTGGGACTGAAGGCACGGTGGTGTACACGAACCTAGGTTGGGGAGAAGCTTCAGGCAACCCGGCAATTAACCTGAGAATGGAGCCTTTATGATCTGTTACCACCTGCTCCAGAATCAGGGTACTAGCGCAACGAGGGGGATAGGGCCTTCCAAACAAACGATCAAGAAAATCCCAAGCGTGAGCCCTGAGAGCAGACTCCCACACTTAGCCACAGTGGGGAGCGAGGCCCGGCAAGTTTCAGACTACTGGGCCACCATGTTGAAGTTAAACTTAGTGCCAGGAGGAAGGTCATGGATCACCAGGCAACACTATAGGGGATGGGACCCGGACAAGCTCCCCTCAGCGGCAGCGGCACCCAGAGAGTTGGTTTACCCAGTTGTCAGCGTCTGCTTATTGACTGAGTGAGTACGAGAGTGACCCCTGCATCCCACGGCATCCCACACCGAGACCCGGGGCATCCCCCCTACCCATGGAGGGCTACGACACCTTGCTGCCCAACTTCATCACCCCGGGTACTCCCAACGGCAGCAGCGGTACTCCCAAAATACCGTACACCACGGGTGGCGTCACAAACTATATCAATTCCCCTGTAAATATTCCCCTTTAATTTGAGTTGCCGCACAACCCCGGGTCCAGAGACCCTCGAGCCACAGTGAACCCGGATCTGAGCACCTCGGCTGCGTCCCCGGGGTGGCACACCTCAAATTCCTGGCGTCACGAACAGGATACGAGCAGGACCCACTTAACTTGGTGACGTGCGACTTGAAAGTTCAAACCGCGAGTCAAAAATCCCATTTCTCGCCATTTCAACCATCTTCCGCCATCTTTGGCACCAAAATGCCATCTTCTGGACCAAAAGTCTGCGAAGCAGAAACCCCGCCCTTCGTCCTGAAAAGTCTGCCTGGAACCGGAAGTTCCCAGAGGGCCACAGCACAGCAATGAGTGGTGGACTAAAACCGAGGGGGTGTGACGGCATGTAGCAGCGGAAGAGAAGCAGGGACGCCAGGACTCTGCCATAACGTTCCTGGACCCCGCAGAGGAAAGATGGCAGCTGCGCCAGACTGGTGTGTGGTGTGTGGTAAGGTGGGATACGAACGCTGCTGTTGGGAGCGCCCGGTGGCGATGGGATGGCAGCCACGTGTTTAACCCCTCCATGGGTAGGGGAATGCCCCGGGGCTCGGTGATGGCAATAAGGGAATGCCGTTGGGGAGGAAAGGGGTCACTGCGTACTCACTCTGTCCAATAACGCTGACACCAACAACTTGTAAACCGAAATTCTGAGCACCGCTGCAGCAGGGAGGGAGCACGTCTGGATCCCGTGCCCTTTGATGTTGCTTGTTAGCCTGTGATCTTTTCCTTGGCACTGTCTTTGCTGTTTGGCCCTTATAGTATAGAACTAGTCGGGTCCCGCTCACTCATATGGCTAACGGAGTAAGCTTGTGTACCGCCCCGCGCTCGGCTGCCTGCCGAGCCGCTCGGGTCCGAGCTCGTTTCTGGTGGGTGGCTCGAGCGCCTCCGGAACCGGGGGTCACGTCGCTCTGAAGGGAAGCTGGCGCTACGTGTAGGGATTTTTGGTGGGGAGGTTCACGGCCGGGGCCGTGGTGTTTTAGGGATTTAAGTTTGTGACGCCACCCACGGGTTGTGGTGAGTGTGGACACCACCGCTGCCGCTGACTAGGCTCCCGGTGACGGTGTTATGCAGCCTGGTGTTAACCCCTCCGTGGGCAGGGGGTGATGATGGTCCCGGGGCCCGGTGGTTGAGAGGTGGGTTCAGGCGTGTTGGTGCGGTGAGGGCACTGTTGTACTCACTATGACAGATACACCGGAGTCTCTGGTAAACCAAAAAGGATGGTGGTCGGTGCCCGCAGCCGACTGCGCTTTGCCCCTTACTCGGGTTGGTGGTTTCCGCCATTCTCCTGCACCTTTGTTTGTAGATCTTGACTGCCTATGCTTCAGCAACGGTAGTCCACTCCCCGGCTTTATGTGTGTCGGGGAACCCATTTGCCCGCAGGTGCTGGCCCGTGGGATCTCTCTGCCTGTGCGGTGGCTTTCTATCCCCCTCGGTGGGCTGTTGCCATCTTTCGGGTCTTGGGACGGGAAAGGACCTTAGGTCCAGACCTCACTCAGTAAATTTGACGTGGTCCAGTGGCTTCTGGACCTCATTTTGGGTCTGAGTAACCCTCATGGTGCTCCGGTTTCCAGTTGGTTCCCCGGTTCGGTACCGGCGGGCCACTACCCTGTCCCAGTCCCTTACGGTTCCACCAGCCGTCTTCCCGGCTCCTGCAGGTGGCCACCACCATCTGCCTCCTGGTCTCGGGGGGGCCGGGCTCCGACCCAGACCCCTTCCAGATGTCTACTCTTTGCTACCACTCTCTTTCACTCCTGTCACTCCACTCTTTACTAACTGACTAACTAACTAACTAACTGCTTGTGTTTCCTGCCTCAGGCCCTCCGAACTCTTCGGTGGGCGGGGCCAACTGCCTGGCTCCGTCTCCTGGTGTGTTCATTAAGCTCTGAGGGAGGTGACTCAGGGTTTGTAGCTTGGCTGCTGTCACCTTTTTAGGGGCTGGTGTATATGCAGGGGGTCTACCTTTGACTACCTGGCAAGTCCAGGGCATCACATTTGCTCTCAGGGTTCACACTTGGGATTTGCTGGACTGTGTATTGGGAAAGTCCTATCCCCCTCGTTGCGCTAGTACTCCGATTTTGGAGCGGGTGGAGAACGAAACTTGAAGACTTCGTCCTCGTAAATTACCAGGATGCTTGAAGCTACTTCCCGGCCTAGGGTCCACGTACCCCGTCGTGCCCTGGCCCCTGCCCGGAGATGGCTCAAGGCCGCTGGCTGCCCTCCTCGGCAGTTCCGTGCCCCTTGACACGATCCCCTGCGACTGGGGTTCCAGCTCCTACTAGGCCCAGACCAAAGTCTGCCACCTAGTAACGACAAGGAGCCCAGCTCCTGACCTCCTCTGACTGACTTGTGACCTCTCTCCTTGAGAGTCACCACTCAACTGAACTTCTCCTGACACTCCTGACCCTCCCTTACCAATCCCCCAAGTGAGTGGCCCTATTCCCTTCAGGCTACCCATTGGTGTGTCTGGTGGGTGTGCTGCAGAGTGTTTCTAGGGTTTTAATTAGCTCGTTCTTAGGCTCTGTGCGCACTAGTGCGTTTTACCCGCGGATTTACCCGCGGATTTGCCGCGGAAATTTCTTGAGAAATGTCTGCAATCTTTGTGCAGACATTTCCCAGCAAATTCTATGAGAAAAAAAATAGCTGTGCGCACTGTGCGGATTTTTCTCAAGAAATTTCCTTGAGAAGAATTTCTCGAGAAAATTTCTTGAGAAAATGAGCATATCAATTCTTTTCCGCAGGTACCCTGCGGATTTCGGCAGTACAGCCTGCAAAATCCGCAGGGAACCACCCGCGGGAAAATCACGGCAAATTCGCGGCAAATCCGCGGCAAATCCGCATGCGGATTTGGTGCGGATTTTTTCCGGAGGTCCGGAAATCTTTCACTCCCAGAAGTTTCTCAAGAAATTTTCTTGAGAAACTTCACATTTCTAGTGCGCACATAGCCTTAGCAACACGAAAGGCCAGGGACCCGTAACCAAGGAGGAGATGGATATCATGCAGAAGGGCAGATTGCACAATATCCTGTGACGACCTGATAGGCCAGGGCGTCACGTTTGCACTTGGTGCATGGACCTTGTTTCCTTAATATATATTTTGGCAGTAAAAATGGACCATGGCTGCGGGACTGGTTGCAGCCAGCACGGACTTGTGTTATTGTAAATAGTTGCACCTCCTGTGCCCACCAGAGTAGTCTTTTCAACACCCGGGACCTTAACCTGGTCATGGACCCACAAATATGAATGCAGCGGGTCAGATTGTTTGGGTGGCTGGTTGATGGGATCTCGGACGTTGGGACTGGACTGTCACAGTAAGAGGCTGCAACAGAGCAGGTTGAGCCTCAGCTACTAGCATAACCGGTAGCGTTCCATGGTAAAAGATGAATTCCAAAAGTTTAAAGTAACATTTAAGTAATGTGCCTCCCTAATGTGGGACGTAAACTGTAAATAAAATGTTATTCCTTTTTCCTTGCAGTTACAAAAATAAACTTCTCCATGTCCTGTAGCTCAAGGACGAGCAACGTTCAACCGTTTAAAATCCTAGATACACCCTGCACCACACCCACCAGGCACACCAGTGGACGGCTTGAGTGGAATAGAGTCACCCAGCTGGGGGTGTCAGGGAGGGGAGGTGAGGAGTGTAGTCAGTGAGTAGTCAGAGAGAGTGGGTAAGAGGACTCAGCTGCTGGGTATGATGAGGCTCAGCTACAGGGTATGATGCAGGCTCAGCTGCTGGGTATGATGCAGGCTCAGCTGTTAGGTATGATGCAGGCTCAGCTGCTGGGTATGATGCAGGCTCAGTTGCTGGGTAAGATGCAGGCTCAGCTGCTGGGTAAGATGCAGGCTCAGTTGCTGGGTAAGATGCAGGCTCAGCTGCTGGGTATGATGCAGGCTCAGCTGCTGGGTATGATGCAGGCTCAGCTGCTGGGTATGATGCAGGCTCAGCTGCTGGGTATGATGCAGGCTCAGCTGTTAGGTATGATGCAAGCTCAGCTGCTGGGTATGATGCAGGTTCACCTGCTGGGTATGATGCAGGCTCAGCTGCTAGGTGAAATGCAAGCTCAGCTGCTGGGTTGAGGCAGGCTCAGTTGCTGGGTATGATGCAGGCTCAGCTGCTGGATATGATGCAGTCGTAGCTGCTGGGTATGATGCAGGCTCAGCTGCTGGGTTGAGGCAGGCTCAGTTGCTGGGTATGATGCAGGCTCAGCCGCTGGCTATGATGCAGGCTCAGCTACTGGGTTGAGGAAGGCTCAGCTGCTGGGTATGATACAGGCTCAGCTGCTTGGTATGATGTAGGCTCAGCTGCTGGGTTGAGGCAGACTCAGCTGCTGGGTTAAGGCAGGCTCAGTTGCTGAGTATGATGCAAGCTCAGCTGCTGGGTATGATGCAGGTTCACCTGCTGGGTATGATGCAGGCTCAGCTGCTAGGTGAAATGCAAGCTCAGCTGCTGGGTTGAGGCAGGCTCAGTTGCTGGGTATGATGCAGGCTCAGCTGCTGGATATGATGCAGTCTTAGCCGCTGGGTATGATGCAGGCTCAGCTGCTGGGTTGAGGCAGGCTCAGTTGCTGGGTATGATGCAGGCTCAGCTGCTGGATATGATGCAGGCTCAGCTGTTAGGTATGATGCAGGCTCAGCTGCTGAGTATGATGCAGGCTCAGCTACTGGGTTGAGGCAGGCTCAGCTGCTGGGTTAAGGCAGGCTCAGTTGCTGAGTATGATGCAAGCTCAGCCGCTGGCTATGATGCAGGCTCAGCTACTGGGTTGAGGAAGGCTCAGCTGCTGGGTATGATACAGGCTCAGCTGCTTGGTATGATGTAGGCTCAGCTGCTGGGTTGAGGCAGACTCAGCTGCTGGGTTAAGGCAGGCTCAGTTGCTGAGTATGATGCAAGCTCAGCTGCTGGGTATGATGCAGGTTCACCTGCTGGGTATGATGCAGGCTCAGCTGCTAGGTGAAATGCAAGCTCATCTGCTGGGTTGAGGCAGGCTCAGTTGCTGGGTATGATGCAGGCTCAGCTGCTGGATATGATGCAGTCTTAGCCGCTGGGTATGATGCAGGCTCAGCTGCTGGGTTGAGGCAGGCTCAGTTGTTGGGTATGATGCACGCTCAGCTGCTGGGTATGATGCAGGCTTACCTGCTGAGTATGATGCAGGTTCAGCTGCTGGGTACGATGGAGGCTCAGCTACTGGGTATGATGCAGGCACAGCTGCTGAGCCAACATTTGGGGAATTGGCATATAACGTTCCAGTACACCATATGCTGTGTTTGAACCATTAAGAAAATTCCTGGATAGGCTGTAGAAATAGGTCATTTTTTCCCACATCCAGTAAAAATATTGTTGCCTCTGTTATTTTTTTTGTAAAGCTGAAGTAACTCTTACATATTATTATGACTGCAATTATCATCATTTTACAGTTTAAAGGGAATGCAGATGATGTTTTCATATCACAATTATGAGCTGTAGACATGGATCAGTTATAATTTTAATAGTTTATTATGTTTGTCTAAAGTGTTTGTAAAAAAACTTGTCTGATTGTGATTGTGATCAGGCCAAGAAGCTATCCCCGCCCACACCAGGCTCTCTATACAGATTGTACATTGACAGTGAGGTGTCAATCACAGCAGGGGGCATTCCGGATGTCTTCACATGTGAATTTTTAGTCCTGTAATGATAAGGTTTCTACTGCTCAAAGAAACATAGCACTTTTATTGTCTCCCACTCCCACACAACCTCTTCATCCTGCCCTCTCTCTGTTGGTGTCCATCAAGGCTCTGTCCTGGGACCCTTACTTTTTTCCATCTATACATTCGGCCTGGGACAACTCATAAAGTCCCATGGCTTTCAGTGCCACCTATATGCCGATGGTACTCAGATCTACCTCTCTGGTCCAGATGTCACATCTCTGCTGTCCAGAATCCCAGAGTGTCTATCGGCTATATCCTCCTTCTTCTCCTCTCGCTTCCTAAAGCTCAATGTGGTCAAAAGTGAACTAATCAGCTTTCATCCATCTCACCTACACTCTCTACCTGATCTATCTTTCACAATAAATAACACCACGCTCTCCCCAGTACCCAAAGTTGGGTGCCTTGGAATGACCCTCGACTCTGCCTTGTCTTTCATACCACACATCCAATCCCTCACCACCTCCTGCCGTCTTCAACTCAAAAGTATTTCCAAAATCCGTCCTTTCCTCAATTCTCAATCTACAAAAATGCTAGTGCATGCCCTCATAATTTCCCACCTGGATTACTGCAACATCCTCCTCTCTGGCCTCCCTACTAACACCCTCGCCCCTCTCTAGTCCATCCTTAATTCTGCTGCCCGACTGATCCACCTCTTTCCTCAATATCACCACGCTTCTCCTCTCTGCAATCCCTCCATTGGCTCTCAATCTTCCATTGTATCCGATTCAAACTACTAACACTGACCTACAAAGCCATCCATAATCTGTCTCCTCAGTATATCTCCGAACTAATCTACACACCAAAACGTAATCTCCGGTCCTCCCAAGATCTCCTTCTCTCCTCCTCTCTCATTCGCTCCTCACCCAACTACCTCCAAGACTTCTCCCGAGCATCCCCAGTCTTGTGGAATTTGCTGCCTCAACACATCAGATTATCTGCTATCTGTTCAGGAATGCCTATATTCTTCAATAATGCCGGTGCCTCACCACCGTGCCGGAGCTGCCGCCTCACCACCATGCGGAGCTGCTGCCTCACCACCGTGCGGACCTGCCGCCTCACCACCGTATGGACCTGCCGCCTCATCACCGAACGGACCTGCCGCCTCACCACCATGCGGAGCTGCCACCTCACTAACACCCCACCTACTGTCTCCTCCCCAAAATCCTATAGAATGTAAGCCCGCAAGGGCAGGGTCCTCTTCCCTCTGTACCAGTCTGTATACTGTAACTTGTATATGTATTCTGTATGTAACATGGAATTAATGGTGCTTTATAAATAAATAATAATAATAATAATAATAATAATAATAATAAATAAACAAAATATCGGACTGTGACAAAACAGGCATGTTTGAACTTTTTGTTAACCCTTGCTGCATGCTGGCTTTAGCTTACATAACAAAACCCTGCTGTCAGATTCCCTTTAAGTTTGGGTTACTCAGAGACTTTCTATTAATTAATTGTAAAGGCCATATAGATGAAAGCCCTACCTGAGAATGAAGTCCCTTCACTCACTGCCAGAAATGCAGCAGCAAAAGCGCAGCTCTCTTCATTCATTTTGATGGGAAATAATGTGTAAGTGATGAGCGAGTACTAAAAAGCTCGGGTGCTCAAGGCTCGAGCCGAGCATCCCAAGATACTCGTGTACTCGGCCCGAGCACCGAGCCCAATGTTATCCTATGGGAGACCCGAGTATTTTTATGAAATGACCCCCCGGCAGCATGTAGAAACCCTAAAAATGTCACAAAAGTCTCAGAAGAGTGCTCAAATGACATGGCAACAGCATGGGGAAGACCCCTTGAAGCATTTATCACTCAAAAGTCACAGCTGTGAACAATTTTGTCCGCATTTTACGCCATTTTTACGGACTCGCCAGAAAACCTTTAAAAATGACACCAAAATGAATTTTCATGGCGGAAATGTTAAAGGCACATACCCAATAGTGAGATAGAGCTGGTGTATGTTACTTTTGGAGATTACATGAAAGATTTTACGTGAAAACATTGTGTGGCACTCCGATGTCCCTGAGAAGAGACGTACATGAAGGCCTCTTGAATCTAATGTGCCCATTTTGAGGAAGTGAGTCTTTGTAGTATTTTCCTTTGCCAGGGCAGTCCAAAATTGTGAGGTTCACCAATGCCCCTGCATACAGACGTGCATGAGGGCCTGTAAACCTGAAGTGCCCCTGTAAGGAAGTGAGTCTATTGTAGTATAGCCCTTAGGCAGGGCAGCCAAAAATTGGGAGGCTCCACATTGTCCCTGGATAGAGACGTGCATGAGGGCCTGTAAACCTGAAGTGCCCATTGTAAGGAAGTGGGTCTTTTGTAGTATAGCCCTTTGGCAGGGCAGCCAAAAATTGGGAGGCTCCACATTGTCCCTGGATAGAGACGTGCATGAGGGCCTGTAAACCAGAAGTGCCCATTGTAAGGAAGTGGGTCTATTGTAGTATAGCCCTTTGGCAGGGCAGCCAAAAATTGGGAGGCTCCACACTGTCCCTGGATAGAGACGTGCATGAGGGCCTGTAAACCTGAAGTGCCCATTGTAAGAAAGTGGATCTATTGTAGTATAGCCGTTTGGCAGGGCAGCCAAAAATTGGGAGGCTCCACATTGTCCCTGGATAGAGATGTGCATGAGGGCCTCAAAACATTGTTCCCATTGCAAAGGAGCGGGTCTCCTGTCGTTGTAATGTCCATTCTGAAAGAATGGGCGAAAAAATTTACCACTGGGGGTATACCTGAAACAAAGGCCTAACTATTGTAACGGTCATCATGGTGGCGCATGAGGAGAAGGAGGAGCAGTCCAGCGATTATCCAAAGTCTAGAAGTGTGTACCCATGTGTGAGTGGAGGTACATGGCAAATTCCCGTTACAAACTTTAAATTCCACTCTCATTTGCTGGTGGTGTGGTGAAGTATGGCCCAATCCAACCCTTGTTCATCTTGATCAGAGTCAGCCTGTCAGCATTTTCAGTTGACAGGCGGGTGCGTTTATCTATAATGATTCCACCTGCGGCACTAAAAACACGCTCTGACAAAACGCTAGCGGCAGGGCAGGCCAGGACTTCCAAGGCGTAGAGAGCCAATTCATGCCACGTGTCCAGCTTGGATACCCAATAATTGTAAGGCACAGAGGAATGTCGGAGTACAGTTGTTCGATCTGCAAGGTACTCCTTGAGCATCTGGGCAAACTTAGGATTTCTTGTGGCACTACCCCGCACCTCAGGGGCTGTGGTACGTGAGGGGCTGAGAAAACTGTCCCACATCTTAAAGACTGTTCCCCTACCTCTGGCGGATTGGACTTGTGCCCCTCTCGGCTGTACACCTTGGTTGTCCACTGATTCCTGACCTATGCCGCTAGCGTTTTGTGAGGGAAATGCTTTGCCTACTTCCGTGACTATGGCCTTCCGGAACTGCTGCATTTTGGCTGACCTCTCCGCCTCGGAAATAAGAGACATAAAGTTCTCCTTGTAGCGTGGGTCTAACAGTATTACCAACCAGTAATGATTGTCGGCCAAGATGTTCTTAACGCGAGGGTCACGAGACAGGCAGCTTACCATAAAGTCAGCCATGTGCGCCAGACTCTTAACAGCCAGTACTTCAGTATCCTGACCAACACGATGACTGAACATGCTGTCCTCCTCCTCCTCCTCATCTACCCTGTCCTCTGGCCAGCCACGCTGAACCGAGGATATGACTGGTGTGCATGTCATATCCTCAATTTGGCCGGAGAGTTACTCCATGTCTTCATCCTCCTCCTCGTCATAGTCCTCCACTGCACGTTGTGGTGAGACGAGGCTCGGCTGTGTGTTATCACCCACACCCACTACTGTTTCTTGCTCCAACTCATCGCGCTCCGCCTGCAATGCATCATGTTTGTTTTTGAGCAGAGACCGTTTTAGAAGGCAGAGAAGCGGTATGGTGACACTAATAATGGCGTCATCCCCACTCACCATCTTGGTGGAGTCCTCAAAGTTTTGGAGGATGGTACATAGGTCGGACATCCATCTCCACTCCTCAGGTGTTATGTGTGGAGTTTGACCCATTTCCCGACGGCTTAGGTGATGCAGGTACTCAACAACTGCCCTCTTCTGCTCACATATCCTGACCGACATGTGCAGAGTTGAATTCCAACGCGTGGGGACATCACACACCAGTCTGTGAGCCGGAACATGCAAACGGCGCTGAAAGCCGGCAAGGCCGGCTGAAGCAGTAGGTGACTTTCGAAAATGTGCAGACAGGCGGCGAACTTTTACCAGCAGATCAGACAGCTCTGGGTATGACTTTAGAAACCGCTGAACCACGAGGTTGAGCACATGGGCCACGCATGGAACATGTGTCAGCTGGCCTCGCCTCAAAGCCGCCACCAGGTTCCGGCCATTGTCACACACGACCTTTCCTGGCTTTAGGTTCAGAGGTGTGAGCCAGTGATCTGCCTGCTGTTTCAGAGCTGTCCACACCTCTTCTGCATTGTGGGGTTTGTCACCTATGCAGATTAGCTTCAGCACAGCCTGTTGCCGCTTCGCCGAGGCAGTGCTGCAGTGCTTCCAGCTTGGGACTGGTGTGGAGGGTAAAGTGGATGAGGATGCGCAGGAGGAGGATGAGGCTGAGGAGCATGACATTCCGGAGCTGTAGAGTGTGGATGAAACACTGACTGAGGTAGGGCCTGCAAACCTTGGTGTGGGAAGGACGTGTTCCGTCCCTCGCTCAGACTGGGTCCCAGCTTCCACAATATTAACCCAGTGTGCCGTCAACGAGATGTAGCGGCCTTGCCCACAAGCACTTGTCCACGTGTCTGTGGTTAGGTGGACTTTGGCTGAAACAGCGTTGTTCAGGGCACGTGTGATGTTTTGTGACACGTGGTTATGCAATGCGATGACGGCACACCGGGAGAAATAGTGGCGGCTGGGGACCGAGTAACGTGGGACAGCTGCCACCATCAGGTCCCGTAATGCTTCTGTCTCCACCAGCCTAAAAGGCAACATTTCCAGCGCAAGCAGTCGCGAAATGTTAGCATTTAGAACTGTGGCATGTGGGGCGGTGGCAGTGTATTTGCGCCTGCGTTCAAAGGTTTGCTGAATGGATAACTGAACGCTACGCTGGGACAAGGACGTGCTTGATGATGGTGTTATTTCTGCGTAGGCAACTGCAGGTGCAGGGCCGGAGGAGGCTTGTTCGCAGGCAACATGGACAGGGGATTTACTCGCATGCACAACAAGCGAAGACGTAGCAGTGACATCAGCAAGCACTGCTCCTCGACTCTGTTGTACCTCCCACAAAGTCGGGTGCTTGGCTGACATGTGCCTGATCATGCTGGTGGTGGTCAGGCTGCTAGTTTTGGTACCCCTGCTGATGCTGGCACGGCAGGTGTTGCAAATGGCCTTTTTAGAATCATCTGGAGCCAACTTAAAAAACTGCCAGACTCGGGAAGACCTAACATTTGTACAGGCACCTTGTGTCGTGTTGTTGTTCCGGGGAACGGTTTCCTGACTTCTGCCTGGGGCCACCACCCTGCTTCTTACTGCCTGTTGGGATGCTACGCCTCCCTCCCCCTGTGCACTGCTGTCCTCGCTCTGCATATCCTCCTGCCAGGTTGGGTCAGTTACTGGATCATCCACCACGTCGTCTTCCTCTTCCGCACCCTGCTCCTCCTCCTGACTTCCTGACAATTGTGTCTCATCATCGTCCACCCCTTGTTGAGACACATTGCCAACTTCGTGAGAACGTGGCTACTCAAATATTTGGGCATCTGTACATACGATCTCCTCATGACCCACTTCAACAGGAGCTGGCGAGAGGCCAGAATGTGCGAATGGAAACGTGAACAGCTCTTCCGAGTGTCCAAGTGTGGGATCAGTAATGTCCGTGGACATGTACTCAGCCTTGTGGTAGGAAGGAGGATCAGGTTCTGAAATGTGCGGTGCAGTATCACGGCTACTGACACTTGACCGTGTGGAAGACAGAGTGTTTGTGGTGGTGCCAATCTGACTGGAAGCATTATCCGCTATCCAACTAACAACCTGTTGACACTGGTCTTAGTTCAAGAGCGGTGTACTGCTGCGGTCCCCAAGAATTTGGAACAGGACATGCGAGCGAGTAGATGTGGCCCTTTGTTGTGGCGAAATTAGAGCTTGCCCACGACCTCGGCCTCTGCCTGCACCACCATCACGTCCACTTCCTTGTTCCTTGCCAACGCCCTTGCGCATTTTGCAATGCTGTGCTGACGTGTATTCACTAGACTTGTGCGTTATATCCAAGTTTGTGCAAAACGCACACAAGTGCACCTGTACGCTGCCACCGACAGGCACACACGTGCGGTTTTTAAATGCAAGCACGGACGCACTAAGAACCTAACAGGTTTTTAGGAGCGACAATTACTGATAAGTTTGACACTATCAGACACTGCTGACTGACGTGTATTATATTCACTAGACTTGTGCGTTATATCCAAGTTTGTGCAAAACGTGTACCTGTACGCTGCCACAGACAGGCACACACGTGCGGTTTTTAAATGCAAGCACGGACGCACTAAGAACCTAACAGGTTTTTAGGAGCGACAATTACTGAGAAGTCTGACACTATCAGGACTGTTTTAGACTGTGTACACCAGCCCCAGATATGGTGATGAAGGCTGGTATACGGTCACCACTAGGAATGGCTATATACCCTGCCTGCCTGCCTGTATACAGCTACAATAGTCCTGAGAAGGACTCTTCTGGTCACTAGCCTGTATTCCGACCTGGCTATACCCTGCCTGCCCTGCCTGTATACAGCTACAATAGTCCTGAGAAGGACTTCTGGTCACACTGTTTGCAGCCCTGCTACGGAAATAACTATAAAGGGCCGCAAACCTTTCCCTGAAGCAGCGACACTCTCCCTGCACTGACTGTCTGGATGGCTGTGTGCAGAGCACAGCGCGCCCGCCGGTATAAAGGCTCGGTCACGCTGTGCAGGCCGGCCAATCACTGCAATTCCACAACTAACAGGGCTGTGGCATTGCAGTGGTCTGCCAGCCAATCCCTGCATGAGGGCTGGCTCTCAAAAGAGCGCCAACATGCAGGGATGAAGACCACGAGTACAGCACGAGTATCGCGAGATTACTCGGTCCCCGCCGAGCAGCCCGAGTACAGTGATACTCGTGCGAGTACCGAGTAGTGACAAGCATGCTCGCTCATCACTAGTAAGGAGCAAAAGGAGAAAAAGCCACAAATGATGTATAAAAGTTACAGGTAAATATCAACAAAGTAAAACACAAATTGAGGGACAAACAGCACAAAAAGCAAAATCCATTTCCCTATTCAGTTATGTGCAATATTGTAGACTGTAGATGACAATGAATAGTTAAAGACAATTAAAGGCTCCATGATAAGCTGTCTGACATAACTCTGATGTCATCGGATGTATATGTGTTAAGAAAAGAAGCTCCGCAGAGCCCAGCTGACACATATACGTGTAGTAACGAGTCACCAGAGTAATATTAATAGTTAACACAAAATAAAAAAGTCAGATAGCGCCCGCGGGTCTTGAACCCCTGAGGATTTCAGAAAGCATATTCTGTAGTAATCCTGAAGTAACCGCTGAGCTACAGGCTGACCCAGGTGTGAGACTCTGTCTATGGATATATCAGGGCAGTGACAGGGAGGAGCACAGTGTGCAGCCTAGTGCTGATTACAGCCGCCCTCTAGTGAGCAAACTCCAGGAGTATGGCCGCCCTCTAGTGAGCAAACTCCAGGAGAATGGCCGCCCTCTAGATCACAAGCTCCTGAGCTGCACGAACAAGGTGTCACTGGCGTCTGCTCTTCTGTTAAGGGCGCGTGCAGACAACTCAACTGTACATTCTGTCTGAATGCTGATGGCTGTAACATTGTATTGCACTCATACCAATGTTATTCTATGGGACAGTACAGTTGTCCATTATTTCCATCAAACTGAGTGGTCTGAGGAAAAATGTACAACATGCACAGATTGTTTCCGAGAAGCTGGATGGCACTCAGTCATTCAAATCTATGGATCTGTGCAGGGACGTACATAGAAATCGTAGGGCCCCATAGCAAAAGTCTGAATGCCCCCCCCCCCCCCGAAAAAAAAAAAATACAATAAAATATTAACATAATGATCATCATACATGTTACTGGGGGCGGCTTATACTGTAGTCAGAAGTAACGCATACTGCTACATAGTGTAACTGAGCAACACCCACCATACCAAGGCCAATAATACACTTGCAAAATAATGCCACCACTCTGACAAAATATCACCACATAGAGTCTTAATATATAGGCTCTTCTCCACTTGCGATTTCTATGTGCAAGTGCGATCCGATAAAAAAATCGCACTCGCACAAGTGTTAATCAATGAGGCCGTGTCCTCTTGCTATATTTTTAACGGCACGACTCCTGCTCTCGGTGAAATCGCAGCATGCTGCGATTTGCACCGAGTCTCAGCTCTCTCATCCCTATGCAATCCAATGGGAGCGAGAAAAAAATCAGAATACGGGTGGCATGCGCATGTTACACGGATCCGTGACACTTGCATACCGCGTCAGACTGGCTACCGGAGGAATCTCCAGTAATACCAGTCATGGCCGTGGTTACATGCACTGAACTCCGGAGCTATCACCTGAGCTGTTCAGCGAGCACCAAGTGATTGATTCCCCAGCGATTGCTGTTCAGTTCATGACAGCTGCAGACAGGCCGGGCTGATCTCTGGAGCTCAGGTGACAGCTCTGGAGTTTAGTGCAGGTAACCGCGGCCAGGACTGGTATTACTGGAGATTCCTCCGGTAGCCAGTCCTACGCTGCTTGCATAAATGGTCACATAGCGCTCGCATGTCATACGGATGCTATGTGAGGAAAAAAACACACACCGTATGCAGACCACATGCAGATCATACACAGGACACTCGACTCACTTTTGTAGCCGAGTGTCGCTGTGAATTTTTAAACGCAAGTGGACAAGAGCCCTAAGGGCTCTATTCCATCTGCAATTTTCGCCCAGAAAGTGGGCTGAGTGTCATGCGTATGGTCTGCATTTTTTTGTTTCTCACCTAGCATTCGTATGACATGCGAGTGTCATGCGAGTGCCATGCGAGTGGTATACGAGTCTGTAGATTTTTCATACCAAGGATCCGTGTGACATGCGTATGCCATCTGTATGACATGCGTATGCCATCTGTATAACATGCGTATGTCATCCGTATTGCGATATTTTTCTCGCTCCCATAGGGTTGCATGGGGGTGGGAGAGCTGAGTCTCGCTGACAATCGCACCATGCTGTGATTTCACTCGGAGTGCGATTCGTGTGGAGAAAAAACGGTCAGGATGGCATGGTCACATAGATTAACACTGGTGCGAGTATAATCCGATTTTGCATCGGATCGCACTTCCACCAGAAAATCGCTGATAGAAAAAAGCCCTAACTACCGTCCTGTTACAAAGCAAAGTCCATTGCAACAAGACCAGTGGGTTCACACCGCAAATCCCAAAAAAATCTGCAATATGTGAACTTGGCTTAAAGTAGGGATGTCCTTCTTCGTGCCCCTCACCGTACACACAATATAAATATTCACATCTGTCTCCCCCATATAATGGTAGCAATTATGACCCTCTTCATAGCCTTATAATAAAACTCTGCAAAGCACAGGGATAATACACACACACACACTGATGGCACAGCACATGGGCAAAACACACACACATACACACACTGATGGTACAGCACATGGGCAAAACAAACACACACAGTGATAGCACAGCACATGGGCAAAACACACATACACTGATGGAACAGCACATGGGCAAAACACACACATAAACACATAGCACAGTACATGGGCAAAAATATATACACACACACACTGATGGCACAGCACATGAGCAAAACACACACACTGATGGCACAGCACAGGGGCAGCACACACAGACTGATGGCACAGCACTGGGGCAACTGACACGTGGTGATGGCAGAGGGGTAACAGACACACACACACTGATGGCACAGCAAATGGACAAAACACACACACACTGATAGCACAGCACATGGGTAACAGACAAACACACACACTGATGGCACACCACAGGGGCAACAGACGTACACACAGTGATAGCACAGGAGCAAGAGACACACAGTAATGGCACAGCACAGGGGTGACACACACACACAAAGAGTGATGGCACAGCACAGAGGCAACAGACACACAGTGATGGCACAGCATAGGGGCAACAGACACACACACAGTGATGGCACAGCACAGGGGTGACACACACACAGAGTGACGGCACAGCACAGGGGCCACACACACATACAAAGTGATGGCAGAATACGGGGCAACAGAGACACACAGTGATGGCACAGAACAGGGGCAACAGACACACAGCGTGATGGCACAGCACAGGGGCAACAGACACACACACACACAGTGATATTGACTGCAATATGTGAACTTGGCTTAAAGTAGGGATGTCCTTCTTCGTGCCCCTCACAGTACACACAATATAAATATTCACATCTGTCTCCCCCATATAATGGTAGCAATTATGACCCTCTTCATAGCCTTATAATAAAACTCTGCAAAGCACAGGGATAATACACACACACACACTGATGGCATAGCACATGGGCAAAACACACACACACATACACACACTGATGGTACAGCACATGGGCAAAACAAACACACACACAGTGATGGCACATCACAGGGGCAATACACACACACACAGTGATGGCACACCACAGGGGCAACAGACGTACACACAGTGATAGCACAGGAGCAACAGACACACAGTGATGGCACAGCACAGGGTTCAGGCAGCCTCAGTTGCTGGGTATGATGCAGGCTCAGCTGCTGGGTTGAGGCAGGCTCAGCTGCTGGGTTGAGGCAGGCTCAGTTGCTGGATATGATGCAGGCTCAGCTGCTGGGTATGATGCAGGCTCAGCTGCTGGGTATGATGCAGCCTCCGCTGCTGGGTAAGATGCAGGCTCAGCTGCTGGGTATGATGCAGGCTCAGCTGCTGGGTAAGATGCAGGCTCAGCTGCTGGGTATGATGAAGGCTCAGCTGCTGGGTAAGATGCAGGCTCAGTTGCTGGGTAAGATGCAGGCTCAGCTGCTGGGTATGATGTAGGCTCAGATGCTGGGTATGATGCAGGCTCAGCTGCTGGGTATGATGCAGGCTCAGCTGCTGGGTATGATGCAGGATCAGCTGCTGGGTATGATGCAGGCTCAGCTGCTGGGTATGATGCAGGCTCAGCTGCTGGGTATGATGCAGGCTCAGCTGCTGGGTAAGATGCAGGCTCAGTTGCTGGATATGATGCAGGCTCAGCTGCTGGGTATGATGCAGGCTCAGCTGCTGGGTATGATGCAGCCTCAGCTGCTGGGTAAGATGCAGGCTCAGCTGCTGGGTATGATGTAGGCTCAGCTGCTGGATATGATGCAGGCTCGGCTCCTGAGTATGATGCAGTCTCAGCTGCTGGGTATGATGCAGGCTCAGCTGCTGGGTTGAGGCAGGCTCGGCTCCTGAGTATGATGCAGTCTCAGCTGCTGGGTATGATGCAGGCTCAGCTGCTGGGTATGATGCAGGCTCAGCTGCTGGGTATGATGTAGGCTCAGCTTCTGGGTAAGATGCAGGCTCAGCTGCTGGGTATGATGCAGGCTCAGCTGCTGGGTATGATGCAGGCTCAGCTGCTGGGTATGATGCAGGCTCAGCTGCTGGGTAAGATGCAGGCTCAGCTGCTGGGTTGAGGCAGGCTCAGTTGCTGGGTATGATGCAGGCTCAGCTGCTGGGTATGATGCAGGCTCAGCTGCTGGGTATGATGCAGGCTCAGCTGCTGGGTATGATGCAGGCTCAGCTGCTGGGTATGATGCAGGCTCAGTTGCTGGGTATGATGCAGGCTCAGCTGCTGGGTATGATGCAGGCTCAGCTGCTGGGTATGATGTAGGCTCAGCTGCTGGGTATGATGCAGGCTCAGCTGCTGGGTATGATACAGGCTCAGCTGCTGGGTATGATGTAGGCTCAGCTGCTTGGTATGATGCAGGCTCAGTTGCTGGGTATGATGCAGGCTCAGCTGCTGGGTATGATGCAGGCTCAGCTGCTGGGTATGATGCAGCCTCAGCTGCTGGGTAAGATGCAGGCTCAGCTGCTGGGTATGATGCAGGCTCAGCTGCTGGGTAAGATGCAGGCTCAGCTGCTGGGTATGATGAAGGCTCAGCTGCTGGGTAAGATGCAGGCTCAGTTGCTGGGTAAGATGCAGGCTCAGTTGCTGGGTATGATGCAGGCTCAGCTGCTGGGTATGATGTAGGCTCAGATGCTGGGTATGATGCAGGCTCAGCTGCTGGGTATGATGCAGGCTCAGCTGCTGGGTATGATGCAGGCTCAGCTGCTGGGTATGATGCAGGCTCAGCTGCTGGGTATGATGCAGGCTCAGCTGCTGGGTAAGATGCAGGCTCAGTTGCTGGATATGATGCAGGCTCAGCTGCTGGGTATGATGCAGGCTCAGCTGCTGGGTATGATGCAGCCTCAGCTGCTGGGTAAGATGCAGGCTCAGCTGCTGGGTATGATGTAGGCTCAGCTGCTGGATATGATGCAGGCTCGGCTCCTGAGTATGATGCAGTCTCAGCTGCTGGGTATGATGCAGGCTCAGCTGCTGGGTTGAGGCAGGCTCGGCTCCTGAGTATGATGCAGTCTCAGCTGCTGGGTATGATGCAGGCTCAGCTGCTGGGTATGATGCAGGCTCAGCTGCTGGGTATGATGTAGGCTCAGCTTCTGGGTAAGATGCAGGCTCAGCTGCTGGGTATGATGCAGGCTCAGCTGCTGGGTATGATGCAGGCTCAGCTGCTGGGTATGATGCAGGCTCAGCTGCTGGGTAAGATGCAGGCTCAGCTGCTGGGTTGAGGCAGGCTCAGCTGCTGGGTTGAGGCAGGCTCAGTTGCTGGGTATGATGCAGGCTCAGCTGCTGGGTATGATGCAGGCTCAGCTGCTGGGTATGATGCAGGCTCAGCTGCTGGGTATGATGCAGGCTCAGCTGCTGGGTATGATGCAGGCTCAGTTGCTGGGTATGATGCAGGCTCAGCTGCTGGGTATGATGCAGCCTCAGCTGCTGGGTAAGATGCAGGCTCAGCTGCTGGGTATGATGCAGGCTCAGCTGCTGGGTAAGATGCAGGCTCAGCTGCTGGGTATGATGAAGGCTCAGCTGCTGGGTAAGATGCAGGCTCAGTTGCTGGGTAAGATGCAGGCTCAGTTGCTGGGTATGATGCAGGCTCAGCTGCTGGGTATGATGTAGGCTCAGATGCTGGGTATGATGCAGGCTCAGCTGCTGGGTATGATGCAGGCTCAGCTGCTGGGTATGATGCAGGCTCAGCTGCTGGGTAAGATGCAGGCTCAGTTGCTGGATATGATGCAGGCTCAGCTGCTGGGTATGATGCAGGCTCAGCTGCTGGGTATGATGCAGCCTCAGCTGCTGGGTAAGATGCAGGCTCAGCTGCTGGGTATGATGTAGGCTCAGCTGCTGGATATGATGCAGGCTCGGCTCCTGAGTATGATGCAGTCTCAGCTGCTGGGTATGATGCAGGCTCAGCTGCTGGGTTGAGGCAGGCTCGGCTCCTGAGTATGATGCAGTCTCAGCTGCTGGGTATGATGCAGGCTCAGCTGCTGGGTATGATGCAGGCTCAGCTGCTGGGTATGATGTAGGCTCAGCTTCTGGGTAAGATGCAGGCTCAGCTGCTGGGTATGATGCAGGCTCAGCTGCTGGGTATGATGCAGGCTCAGCTGCTGGGTATGATGCAGGCTCAGCTGCTGGGTAAGATGCAGGCTCAGCTGCTGGGTTGAGGCAGGCTCAGCTGCTGGGTTGAGGCAGGCTCAGTTGCTGGGTATGATGCAGGCTCAGCTGCTGGGTATGATGCAGGCTCAGCTGCTGGGTATGATGCAGGCTCAGCTGCTGGGTATGATGCAGGCTCAGCTGCTGGGTATGATGTAGGCTCAGCTGCTGGGTATGATGCAGGCTCAGTTGCTGGGTATGATGCAGGCTCAGCTGCTGGGTATGATGCAGGCTCAGCTGCTGGGTATGATGTAGGCTCAGCTGCTGGGTATGATGCAGGCTCAGCTGCTGGGTATGATGCAGGCTCAGCTGCTGGGTATGATGTAGGCTCAGCTGCTTGGTATGATGCAGGCTCAGTTGCTGGGTATGATGCAGGCTCAGCTGCTGGGTATGATGCAGGCTCAGCTGCTGGGTATGATGCAGCCTCAGCTGCTGGGTATGATGCAGGCTCAGCTGCTGGGTAAGATGCAGGCTCAGTTGCTAGGTATGATGCAGGCTCAGCTGCTGGGTATGATGCAGGCTCAGCTGCTGGGTATGATGTAGGCTCAGCTGCTGGGTATGATGCAGGCTCAGCTGCTGGGTATGATACAGGCTCAGCTGCTGGGTATGATGTAGGCTCAGCTGCTTGGTATGATGCAGGCTCAGTTGCTGGGTATGATGCAGGCTCAGCTGCTGGGTATGATGCAGGCTCAGCTGCTGGGTATGATGCAGGCTCAGCTGCTGGGTATGATGCAGGCTCAGCTGCTGGGTAAGATGCAGGCTCAGTTGCTGGGTATGATGCAGGCTCAGCTGCTGGGTATGATGCAGGCTCAGCTGCTGTGTATGATGCAGGCTCAGCTGCTGGGTATGATGCAGGCTCAGCTGCTGGGTAAGATGCAGGCTCAGTTGCTGGGTATGATGCAGGCTCAGCTGCTGGGTATGATGCAGGCTCAGCTGCTGGGTATGATGCAGGCTCAGTAGCTGGGTATGATGCAGGCTCAGCTGCTGGGTAAGATGCAGGCTCAGCTGCTGGGTATGATGCAGGCTCAGCTGCTGGCTATGATGCAGGCTCAGCTGCTGGCTATGATGCAGGCTCAGCTGCTGGGTAAGATGCAGGCTCAGTTGCTGGGTATGATGCAGGCTCAGCTGCTGGGTATGATGCAGGCTCAGCTGCTGGGTATGATGCAGGCTCAGCTGCTGGGTAAGATGCAGGCTCAGCTGCTGGGTATGATGCAGGCTCAGCTGCTGGCTATGATGCAGGCTCAGCTACTGGGTTGAGGCAGGCTCAGCTGCTGGGTATGATACAGGCTCAGCTGCTGGGTATGATGTAGGCTCAGCTGCTGGGTTGAGGCAGACTCAGCTGCTGGGTTAAGGCAAGCTCAGTTGCTGAGTATGATGCAAGCTCAGCTGCTGGGTATGATGCAGGTTCACCTGCTGGGTATGATGCAGGCTCAGCTGCTAGGTGAAATGCAAGCTCAGCTGCTGGGTTGAGGCAGGCTCAGTTGCTGGGTATGATGGAGGCTCAGCTGCTGGGTTGAGGCAGGCTCAGTTGTTGGGTATGATGCAGGCTCAGCTGCTGGGTATGATGCAGGCTCAGCTGCTGGGTATGATGCAGGCTCAGCTGCTGGGTATGATGCAGGCTCAGCTGCTGTGTATGATGCAGGCTCAGCTGCTGGGTATGATGCAGGCTCAGCTGCTGGGTAAGATGCAGGCTCAGTTGCTGGGTATGATGCAGGCTCAGCTGCTGGGTATGATGCAGGCTCAGCTGCTGGGTATGATGCAGGCTCAGCAGCTGGGTATGATGCAGGCTCAGCTGCTGGGTAAGATGCAGGCTCAGCTGCTGGGTATGATGCAGGCTCAGCTGCTGGCTATGATGTAGGCTCAGCTGCTGGGTAAGATGCAGGCTCAGTTGCTGGGTATGATGCAGGCTCAGCTGCTGGGTATGATGCAGGCTCAGCTGCTGGGTATGATGCAGGCTCAGCTGCTGGGTAAGATGCAGGCTCAGCTGCTGGGTATGATGCAGGCTCAGCTGCTGGCTATGATGCAGGCTCAGCTACTGGGTTGAGGCAGGCTCAGCTGCTGGGTATGATACAGGCTCAGCTGCTGGGTATGATGTAGGCTCAGCTGCTGGGTTGAGGCAGACTCAGCTGCTGGGTTAAGGCAGGCTCAGTTGCTGAGTATGATGCAAGCTCAGCTGCTGGGTATGATGCAGGTTCACCTGCTGGGTATGATGCAGGCTCAGCTGCTAGGTGAAATGCAAGCTCAGCTGCTGGGTTGAGGCAGGCTCAGTTGCTGGGTATGATGGAGGCTCAGCTGCTGGGTTGAGGCAGGCTCAGTTGTTGGGTATGATGCAGGCTCAGCTGCTGGGTATGATGCAGGCTCAGCTGCTGGGTATGATGCAGGCTCAGCTGCTGGGTATGATGCAGGCTCAGCTGCTGGGTATGATGCAGGCTCAGCTGCTGGGTATGATGCAGGCTCAGCTGCTGGGTATGATGCAGGCTCAGCTGCTGGGTACGATGCAGGCTCAGCTGCTGAGCCAACATTTGATGACCTGGCATATAACGTTCCAGTACACCATATGCTGTGTTTGAACCATCCAGAAAATTCCTGGATAGGCTGTAGAAATAGGGCATTTTTTTCCACATCCATTAAAAATATTGTTGCCTCTGTTATTTTTTTTTTGTAAAGCTTAAGTAACTTACAGATTATTATGACTGCAATTATCATCATTTTACAGTTTAAAGGGAATGCAGATGATGTTTTTTATATCACAATTATGGGCTGTAGACATGGATCAGTGACAGTCAGGGCCAGAAATATTTGGACAGTGACACAAGTTTTGTTTTTTAGCTGTTTACAAAAACATGTTCAGAAATACAATTATATATATAATATGGGCTGAAAGTGCACACTCCCAGCTGCAATATGAGAGTTTTCGCATCCAAATCGGAGAAAGGGTTTAGGAATCATAGCTCTGTAATGCATAGCCTCCTCTTTTTCAAGGGACCAAAAGTAATTGGACAAGGGACTCTAAGGGCTGCAATTAACTCTGAAGGCGTCTCCCTCGTTAACCTGTAATCAATGATGTAGGTAAAAGGTCTGGGGTTGATTACAGGTGTCTGGTTTTGCATTTGGAAGCTGTTGCTGTGACCAGACAACATGCGGTCTAAGGAACTCTCAATTGAGGTGAAGCAGAACATCCTGAGGCTGAAAAAAAAGAAAGAATCCATCAGAGAGATAGCAGACATGCTTGGAGTAGCAAAATCAACAATCGGGTACATTCTGAGAAAAAAGGAATTGACTGGTGAGCTTGGGAACTCAAAAAGGCCTGGGCGTCCACGGATGACAACAGTGGTGGATGATCGCCGCATACTTTCTTTGGTGAAGAGAACCCGTTCGCAACATCAACTGAAGTCCAGAACACTCTCAGTGAAGTAGGTGTATCTGTCTCTAAGTCAACAGTAAAGAGAAGACTCCATGAAAGTAAATACAAAGGGTTCACATCTAGATGCAAACCATTCATCAATTCCAAAAATAGACAGGCCAGAGTTAAATTTGCTGAAAAACACCTCATGAAGCCATCTCAGTTCTGGAAAAGTATTCTATGGACAGATGAGACAAAGATCAACCTGTACCAGAATGATGGGAAGAAAAAAAGTTTGGAGAAGAAAGGGAACGGTACATGATCCAAGGCACACCACATCCTCTGTAAAACATGGTGGAGGCAACGTGATGGCATGGGCATGCATGGCTTTCAATGGCACTGGGTCACTTGTGTTTATTGATGACATAACAGCAGACAAGAGTAGCCGGATGAATTCTGAAGTGTACCGGGATATACTTTCAGCCCAGATTCAGCCAAATGCCGCAAAGTTGATCGGACGGCGCTTCATAGTACAGATGGACAATGACCCCAAGCATATAGCCAAAGCTACCCAGGAGTTCATGAGTGCAAAAAAGTGGAACATTCTGCAATGGCCAAGTCAATCACCAGATCTTAACCCAATTGAGCATGCATTTCACTTGCTCAAATCCAGACTTAAGACGGAAAGACCCACAAACAAGCAAGACCTGAAGGCTGTGGCTGTAAAGGCCTGGCAAAGCATTAAGAAGGAGGAAACCCAGCGTTTGGTGATGTCCATGGGTTCCAGACTTAAGGCAGTGATTGCCTCCAAAGGATTCGCATCAAAATATTGAAAATAAAAATATTTTGTTTGGGTTTGGTTTATTTGTCCAATTACTTTTGACCTCCTAAAATGTGGAGTGTTTGTAAAGAAATGTGTACAATTCCTACAATTTCTATCAGATATTTTTGTTCAAACCTTCAAATTAAACGTCACAATCTGCACTTGAATTCTGTTGTAGAGGTTTCATTTCAAATCCAATGTGGTGGCATGCAGAGCCCAACTCGCGAAAATTGTATCACTGTCCAAATATTTCTGGACCGAACTGTATAATCTTATAATAGTTTATTATGTTTGTCTAAATTGTCTGTAAAAAAACTTGTCTGATTGTGATTTTGTGTCAGATCAGGCCAAGAAGCTATCCCCGCCCACACCAGGCTCTCTATACAGATTGTACATTGACAGTGAGGTGTCAATCACAGCAGGGGGCGTTCTGGATGTCTTCACATCTGAATTTTTAGTCCTGTAATGCTAAGGTTTCTACTGCTCAAAGAAACATAGCACTTTTATTGTCTCCCACTCCCACACAACCTCTTCATCCTGCCCTCTCTCTGTTGGTGTCCATCAAGGCTCTGTCCTGGGACCCTTACTTTTTTCCATCTATACATTCGGCCTGGGACAACTCATAAAGTCCCATGTCTTTCAGTACCACCTATATGCCGATGGCACTCAGATCTACCTCTCTGGTCCAGATGTCACATTTCTGCTGTCCAGAATCCTGGAGTGTCTATCGGCTATATCCTCCTTCTTCTCCTCTCGCTTCCTAAAGCTCAATGTGGTCAAAACTGGACTAATCATCTTTCCTCCATCTCATCTACACTCTCTACCTGATCTATCTTTTACAAAAAATAACATCACGCTCTCCCCAATACCCAAAGTTGGGTGCCTTGGAATGACCCTCGACTCTGCCTTGTCTTTCATACCACACATCCAATCCCTCACCACCTCCTGTCGTCTTCAACTCAAAAGTATTTCCAAAATCCGTCCTTTCCTCAATTCTCAATCTACAAAAATTCTAGTGCATGCCCTCATAATCTCCCACCTGGATTACTGCAACAGCCTCCTCTCTGGCCTCCCTACTAACACCCTCGCCTCTCTCTAGTCCATCCTTAATTCTGCTGCCCGACTGATCCACCTCTTTCCTCAATACCACCCCGCATCTCCTCTCTGCAATCCCTCCATTGACTCCCAATCTTCCATTGTATCCAATTCAAACTACTAACACTGACCTACAAAGCCATCCATAATCTGTCTCCTCAGTATATCTCCGAACTAATCTACACTCCAAATCGTAATCTCCGTTCCACGCGAGATCTCCTTCTCTCCTCCTCTCTCATTTGCTCCTCACCCAACTACCTCCAAGACTTCCCCGAGCATCCCCAGTCTTCTGGAATTTTCTGCCTCAACACATCAGATTATCTGCTACACTTGCAAGCTTCAAACGGAACTTGAAAAGTCATCTGTTCAGGAATGCCTATATTCTTCAATAACCCTGGCGCCTCACCACCGTGCCGGAGCTGCCGCCTCACCACCGTGCGGAGCTGCCGCCTCACCACCGTATGGACCTGCCGCCTCACCACCGTACGGACCTGCCGCCTCACCACCATGCGGAGCTGCCGCCTCACTAACACCCCACCAACTGTCTCCTCCCCAAAATCCTATAGAATGTAAGCCCGCAAGGGCAGGGTCCTCTTCCCTTTGTACCAGTCTGTCTACTGTAACTCGTATATGTATTCTGTATGTAACATGAAATTAATGGTGCTTTATAAATAAATAATAATAATAAATAAACAAAATATCGGACTGTGACAAAACAGGCATGTTTGAACTTTTTGTTAACCCTTGCTGCATGCTGGCTTTAGCTTACATAACAAAACCCTGCTGTCAGATTGGGTTACTCAGAGACTTTCTATTAATTAATTGTAAAGGCCATATAGATGAAAGCCCTACCTGAGAATGAAGTCCCTTCACTCACTGCCAGAAATGCAGCAGCAAAAGCTCTCTTCATTCATTTCGATGGGAAATAATGTGTAAGGAGCAAAAGGAGAAAAAGCCACAAATGATGTATAAAAGTTACAGGTAAATATCAACAAAGTAAAACACAAATTGAGGGACAAACAGCACAAAAAGCAAATTCCATTTCCCTATTCAGTTATGTGCAATATTGTAGACTGTAGATGACAATGAATAGTTAAAGACAATTAGAGGTTCCATGATAAGCTGTCTGACATAACTTTGATGTCATCGGATGTATATGTGCTAAGAAAAGAAGCTCCGCAGAGCCCAGCTGACACATATACGTGTAGTAACGAGTCACCAGAGTAATATTAATAGTTAACAAAAAAAAAAGTCAGATAGCGCCCGCGGGTCTTGAACCCCTGAGGATTTCAGAAAGCATATTCTGTAGTAATCCTGAAGTAACCGCTGAGCTACAGGCTGACCCAGGTGTGAGACTCTGTCTATGGATATATCAGGGCAGTGACAGGGAGGAGCACAGTGTGCAGCCTAGTGCTGATTACAGCCGCCCTCTAGTGAGCAAACTCCAGGAGAATGGCCGCCCTCTAGTGAGCAAACTCCAGGAGAATGGCCGCCCTCTAGTGAGCAAACTCCAGGAGTATGGCCGCCCTCTAGTGAGCAAACTCCAGGAGAATGGCCGCCCTCTAGATCAAAAGCTCCTGAGCTGCACGAACAAGGTGTCACTGGCGTCTGCTCTTCTGTTAAGGGCGCGTGCAGACAACTAAACTGTACATTCTGTCTGAATGCTGATGGCTATAACATTGTATTGCACTCATACCAATGTTATTCTATGGGACAGTACAGTTGTCCATTATTTCCATCAAACTGAGTGGTCTGAGGAAAAATTTACAACATGCACAGATTGTTTCCGAGAAGCTGGATGGCACTCAGTCACTCAAATCTATGGATCTGTGCAGGGACGTACATAGAAATCGTGGGGCCTCATAGCAAAAGTCTGAATGCCCCCCCGAAAAAAAAAAATACAATAAAATATTAACATAATGATCATCATACATGTTACTGGGGGCGGCTTATACTGTAGTCAGAAGTAACGCATACTGCTACATAGTGTTACTGAGCAACACCCACCATACCAAGGCCAATAATACACTGCAAAATAATGCCACCACTCTGACAAAATATCACCACATAGAGTCTTAATATATAGGCTCTTCTCCACTTGCGATTTCTATGTGCAAGTGCGATCCGATAAAAAAATCGCACTCGCACAAGTGTTAATCAATGAGGCCGTGTCCTCTTGCTAAATTTTTAACGGCACGACTCCTGCTCTCGGTGAAATCGCAGCATGCTGCGATTTGCACCGAGTCTCAGCTGTCTCATCCCTATGCAATTCAATGGGAGCGAGAAAAAAATCAGAATACGGGTGGCATGCGCATGTTACACGGATCCTTGACACTTGCATACCGCGTCAGACTGGCTACCGGAGAAATCTCCAGTAATATCAATCATGGCTGTGGTTACATGCACTGAACTCCGGAGCTATCACCTGAGCTGTTCAGCGAGCGCCAAGTGATTGATTCCCCAGCGATTGCTGTTCAGTTCATGACAGCTGCAGACAGGCCGGGCTGATCTCTGGAGCTCAGGTGACAGCTCCGGAGTTTAGTGCAGGTAACCGCGGCCAGGACTGGTATTACTGGAGATTCCTCCGGTAGCCAGTCCTACGCTGCTTGCATAAATGGTCACATAGAGCTCGCATGTCATACGGATGCTATGTGAGGAAAAAAACACACACCGTATGCAGACCACATGCAGATCATACACAGGACACTCGACTCACTTTTGTAGCCGAGTGTCGCTGTGAATTTTTAAACGCAAGTGGACAAGAGCCCTAAGGGCTCTTTTCCATCTGCAATTTTCGCCCAGAAAGTGGGCTGAGTGTCATGCGTATGGTCTGCATTTTTTTGTTTCTCACCTAGCATTTGTATGACATGCGAGTGTCATGCGAGTACCGTGCGAGTGGTATACGAGTCTGTAGATTTTTCATACCAAGGATCCGTGTGACATGCGTATGCCATCTGTATGACATGCGTATGCCATCTGTATAACATGCGTATGTCATCCGTATTGCGATATTTTTCTCGCTCCCATAGGGTTGCATGGGGGTGGGAGAGCTGAGTCTCGCTGACAATCGCACCATGCTGTGATTTCACTCGGAGTGCGATTCGTGTGGAGAAAAAACGGTCAGGATGGCATTGTCACATAGATTAACACTGGTGCGAGTGTAATCCGATTTTGCATTGGATCGCACTTCCACCAGAAAATCGCTGATAGAAAAAAGCCCTAACTACCGTCCTGTTACAAAGCAAAGTCCATTTCAACAAGACCAGTGGGTTCACACCGCAAATCCCCAAAAAATCTGCAATATGTGAACTTGGCTTAAAGTAGGGATGTCCTTCTTCGTGCCCCTCACCGTACACACAATATAAATATTCACATCTGTCTCCCCCATATAATGGTAGCAATTATGACCCTCTTCATAGCCTTATAATAAAACTCTGCAAAGCACAGGGATAATACACACACACACACACTGATGGCACAGCACATGGGCAAAACACACACACATACACACACTGATGGTACAGCACATGGGCAAAACAAACACACACACACACACACACAGTGATAGCACAGCACATGGGCAAAACACACATACACTGATGGCACAGCACATGGGCAAAACACACACATAAACACATAGCACAGTACATGGGCAAAAATATATACACACACACACTGATGGCACAGCACATGAGCAAAACACACACACTGATGGCACAGCACAGGGGCAGCACACACAGACTGATGGCACAGCACTGGGGCAACTGACACTTGGTGATGGCAGAGGGGTAACAGACACACACACACTGATGGCACAGCAAATGGACAAAACACACACACACACACACTGATAGCACAGCACATGGGTAACAGACAAACACACACACTGATGGCACACCACAGGGGCAACAGACGTACACACAGTGATAGCACAGGAGCAAGAGACACACAGTAATGGCACAGCACAGGGGTGACACACACACACAAAGAGTGATGGCACAGCACAGAGGCAACAGACACACAGTGATGGCACAGCATAGGGGCAACAGACACATACACAGTGATGGCACAGCACAGGGGCGACACACACACAGAGTGATGGCACAGCACAGGGGCCACACACATACAGAGTGATGGCAGAATACGGGGCAACAGAGACACACAGTGATGGCACAGAACAGGGGCAACAGACACACAGCGTGATGGCACAGCACAGGGGCAACAGACACACACACAGTGATATTGACTGCAATATGTGAACTTGGCTTAAAGTAGGGATGTCCTTCTTCGTGCCCCTCACAGTACACACAATATAAATATTCACATCTGTCTCCCCCATATAATGGTAGCAATTATGACCCTCTTCATAGCCTTATAATAAAACTCTGCAAAGCACAGGGATAATACACACATACACACTGATGGCACAGCACATGGGCAAAACACACACACATACACACACTGATGGTACAGCACATGGGCAAAACAAACACACACACACACAGTGATGGCACAGCACAGAGGCAATACACACACACACACAGTGATGGCACACCACAGGGGCAACAGACGTACACACAGTGATAGCACAGGAGCAACAGACACACAGTGATGGCACAGCACAGGGGTGACACACACACACAGAGTGATGGCACAGCACAGGGACAACAGACACACACATACACAGTGATGGCACAGCACAGGGGCAACAGACACACACACAGTGATGGCACAGCACAGGGGCAGCAGACACACACAGTGATGGAACAGCACAGGGGCAAGAGAGACACACACAGTGATGGCACAGCACAGGGGCAACAGACACACACACACAGTTGATGGCACAGATCAGGGGCAACAGACACACACACAGTGATGGCACAGCACATGGGTGACATGCACACACACAGAGTCATGGCACAGCACAGAGGCAACAGACACATACACACACACACAGAGTGATGGCACAGCACAGGGGCAACAAACACACACACAGTGATGGCACAGCACAGGGGCAACAGACACAGACAGACACACAGACAGACACACACAAAGTGATGGCACAGAACATGGCAGTTTTTCTGTATTGTTACAGGCAGACATTTGTACATTATAATACTCACCTGCTCCTGTGCTGTGAGAGATGATGATAGTGGCTCCGGCCTCACTGTTGCACTTCCTGTCAGTCCTCCTGGCTGCTCCTCCTCTCCTCTGCTTTTTCTTTCTATTCCTTCTGTTCTCCGCTGCTCACTCACTGTTTTTTCTGCTCTCTGTTTGCTTTTCTCTCTTTTCTGTGGTCTCTACTCATGCTCCATTCCAGCAATATTTTCCTTTTCATCATTTTATTCTCCCACGGCTGTACTGAACAAGCTCTGTCCCCTCTCCTGATTAGCTGTTCTCCTCCTGGCATCTCTGACAGCTTTCTGATTGGAGGAAGACACTGCCTGGCTACTCCCTCATCTTCAGCACAGGCCCGTACAGTGTGCATTGTGGGCTCATCTACATCTCTGCGTTGGCTAGCCTGCAGCTATACAAACAGTGTCGGCACCCAGTGGCGTTAATCAGCTGCTTAGTGATGGCACGGGGGCATGATGCATGAAAGTGAAAACGCAGACACCGCAGGCAGCTGCCCTGGGCCCCTCCAGCTCGCGGGCCCTGTAGCAGTGGCGTGGTCTGCCTCTATTAACGGTACGCCACTGGGTCTGTGAAAAAAATTGGACCATACTTGGATTTTCACAGACTGACAGAATAGAAACTTTTTTTTTATGGCATTATATAATGCATTACAAATGTAGTAATAACCGTAAATAAAAACAAACAATGGATCTGGTGGAATAAAAAATTGACCACGGCCTTTATTAAATTTTAATAAGCATAACAGAATAAATCAAAACCAATTTAAGTTAATTTGAACCTATCATACCAGGATACCTGAACGCAGCTCAACACAAACACTCAAGCTCGTTTTACCAATACATATGTCCCTTCATAATGAAGGACTTACCGCAAATGGCCATCCTTGCCTACCTAAGAAGGCAAGCATGACCTCGCCCCACCAAGGGCCAATTCTATCATGGCTTGTAAATCCAGACTAAAAATATCAAGACCGATTTCGGACAAATGAACCAAGTCAAACCGATACAGGCCGGGCAAACCAACTTCCAGATCCAAAACACGAAAAGAAAAACCATCAATTAATGGCAAAAATTTAAAAATACACCTATTAACCCGCTTTCTAATTTTTTCACAAAATTTCAAATTATCAGAATCTAACCAAAGCAATCTAGGAATAATTTCAGAAACAACAATTATAACTCTTGGAAATAGTTTCCTCACGTCCAACAACTTTATCCTCATCTGAAACAAAAGGTTCCCATTTTCAATGGTTCCCACTTTCTTGACCTCATAACCTCCGAGGTGAATAATAAGGACATCGGAAATTGGGAACCGCCCACTTTTGACCTCTAATAGCCAACCAAAAAATCTTCAATTGGTCTTCCGAAAATGACAGGTTGGGTCCGTAGCATCACTGACGCGCTCGACTTTCAGCCCAATGAACAAAGGAGTGTCCATGGATCCACACAGTAGCACTTGCATAAACTAAACAAAGATGAATTAGAAACCATTTACTGCCTGATATAAAGCTGATAAAAGTCTGAATGCCATTTCCCTAATTTCTTAATGAATTATTTGCTCAAATCCAGCATAGCTGCTTCTGTACCGCCCCATGCTCGGCAGCCGAGCCGCTCGGATTCGGACCTTTAGTGGGTGGCTTGAGGGTCTCCGGACCCGGGGGTCTCGCGGTCACTTCAACTAAAAGGGGGGGTTGTGGTTTGGGGATGTAAATGTACGGCCGGAGCCGTGTTAAGTTCGTGACGCCACCCACGGAATGTGGTGAAGGTGGACACCACCGCTGCAGTTACGGGGCACCCGGGGGAGATGTTCCACAGCAAGCTGTTAACCCCTCCGTGGGCAGGGATGGTGGCCCCGGGACCCGTTGGGGGAGAGGTTTGTCGGTGCAGGGAGATGGGCGACCGGAGGGTGCTGTTAGTAAACACATGAGTGTCTGGTAAACCAAGGTGATGGTGGTCGGTGCCCGCAGCCTGCTGCAGTCTGATCCCCCACCCGGCTGGTGGTCTCTGTCTTTCTCCAGCACCTGTGTTGGATGGTGGACTGCCTGTGCTTGCAACTTCAGGAGTCCGCTCCCGGCTTGTGGTTGCCTAAAGAGCCCTTTGCCCGTAGACGCTGGCCCGTGGGATCTCTGAGCAGTGGTGGTGGCCGTTTATCCCCCTCATTGGGCTGTTGCCTTCAGTCGGGACTTTGGTTGGACAGGACCTCTAGTCCTGGCCGCAATCAGTTAATTAGCTAGCCCCCAGTAGCTTCTGGACCTAGCTTCAGGGTCTGAGTACTCCCCTTTGTGCTCCAGTTTCCGAGTCGGTTCCCCGGGTTGGTACTGGCAGGCTACAACCCTGTCCCGGTCATCCTCGGTTCCACCGAGCCATCTTCCCAGCTCCTGCAGATGAAGACCGCCGTATGCCTCCTAGCCAAAGGTACTAGGGCTCCTACCCCGGCACCTGCTCAAATTGGTTTCTCTCCTCTGCTGGAGCTGCACACAGCTCCAGCCCACACACCTCTCCAACTTGAACTCTCAACCTTATCTGGCTTTTTCCCGCCTCGGGCTGTCTGAACTCCTTGGAGGGCGTCTTCCAAATGCCTGGTTCCGCCCCCTGGTGTGTCCATCAAGCCCCGAGGAGGGTGACTAGGGTTTGAATGTTTGGCTGTATGTTACCTATTAGGGACAGGTGTAATGTGGGGCCCTATCTGTGACTACCTGGTCCGGCCAGGGCGTCACACTCCCCCTTGGTTAACCACAGACCATCCGCGGGCTGTCCGACCACCACCGGTTTATTTTGCTTTTTGAACTGAAAAAGATAAAACATGTTTACAAGTATAATAACTTTCTTTTGTACAATTAAAGAAGTTGTCCAGTTACCAAAACTGATTTTTTTTTCTCATAAATCTTGCTAATATGTGCCTCTCCACACATCTATTATGCTTTTTCAGCAATATTACCTTTTATTGTGCTCTAGCAGCACATCCTCATTTCTGGCTCCAGCTCTGATGGGGTTAATCTCTCTTCTGACTTCCTGGGTTCATTTACTACAACTCCCATAATTCTTTGTGGCTCTAGGGCTGTATCTAACACACCCACTCAGCTCTCCTCTCCACCCAAAGACCAAAGTCTCCTCCCTGCCTCTTCCCTGTGGATGCACTGAGAGTAATCACAGCAGAGACAGCCGAAGCTCCCAGCTCTGCACAACCAGGGGAAGAAAGTGTGTGTGTGTGCGTGTGTGCACGGGCACGCAACATGTGAAAAAAATAATTGGGGGAAAAAAAATGAAAAAAAATGAAGGGGTCATGAGATTGCTTTTTTCCCTCTTGCATAGTCTCTGTGTGTCGTCCGTATCATCTGTGAAGCATGCATTTTGCAGGCTACTTTCACATCAGCGTATTTTTTTTTTTGCCTGTAGGCAAAAAACCGCAAACCGCATATGACCGGATCCTGTGGATTAAATGTGCAATGCTTGCAACCGTTATTTTACCGGATCCTTCTGCAGCGGGACACAGAATTTATCGTCCGGCACTGGAGTCAGCTGACTCCTGATCTCACAGCCCGCACACGCTGCAATAGATGCAGGTTAACAGCAGTCACTGCCTGCTGACGATCACATGTGACAGTGTGCGGTCTGTGTGGTCATGAGTTCAGATCAGCTGACTCCAGTGTCAGCCGATTAGGTTGGGGCCACACGGGGATTACTGCGATCCCCCCGCATGACACTCGGCTCACGCTGGCAGTACAGCAGAGCTGAGTGTCATGCGTGTGTCCCTGCGACTGAGGTCCGACTGTGCGAGCGGACCTTAGCTGCGGGGGGGGGGGGCGGTCCGGCACTCAGGAGGGGCGGGCCAGCGCTGCGGAGGGGCAGGCGGGCCGTCACTGAGGAGGGGTGGGAGGGATTTCTTTCCCTCTCTCCTCCGTAGTCAGCTATTGCGATTCTCGCTCTGCACTCGCGTTACAGCGATGTACCACAAATGCAATGCGATTTTTCTCTCACCATGCAGCATGCTGCGATTGTTTTCTCGGTCCGATTAGGGCTGAGAAAATAATTGCTCATGTGCGCTGACACACAGGCTAATATTGGTCCGAATAGAATGCGATGTTTTATCGCACTCCACTCGCACCGATTTTCTCGCAGTGTGGCTTAGGCCTTACTTGTTCTGTGTCCCCCTGCATCCATCGCAGCGTGTGCGGGCTGGAGTTCAGATCAGCTGACTCCAGTGCTGGACTGAACTCAGGTGACCTCACAGCCCGCACACGCTGCGATGGATGCAGGGGGACACAGAACAAGTAATCGGCTGACACTGGAGTCATCTGATTACTTGTTCTGCTGGCGCTGTGGTCAGGAGTAGGCATGAGTGAGCAGTAAAATGCTCTGCTGCTCAATGGGCGAAGCCCATGTCGATTTTTTTTTGTTTTTTAATTCATTAAAAAGAAAAAAGAAAACAAAACACATAACCCTAACCCTAGAGTTATGGGTAAAAAAAACAGTGTGGGCTCCTGCTGCATTTTCTATTGCTAAGGGTAACCCAAGCAGCTACTGGCTGCTAACCCCCACTGCTTGGTGTTACCTTCACTGGCAATGGAAAATCCAGAGAAGCCTTTTTTTTTTTTTTTAAATTTTTGCCTAAAAACTTTAAAAAAAAAATGACGTGGGCTTTGCCATATTTTTTCTACCCTAGCCAGGTACAGCAGGCAGGTACGGGCTGCCCCCAACCCCCAGCTGCCTATTTGTACCCGGCTGGGAACCAAAAATATAGGGAAGCCCTTTTTTTTTAAATTATTTCATGAATTTCATGATATACAGTGGAACCTTGCTTAACGAGAACAATCCGTTCTGGGACTGTGCTTGTTAATCAAGGTACTCGTTCAGCAGAGCAAGGTTTCCCATAGGAAATCATTGCAATGCTGACGATCCGTTCCACAATGTGTTAAATGTCGCATCCTGGTTCCCTATTCTATCATTCCACACATGTACAAACTCACACAAACACACACAAACACACAAGCACACATGCACACGCACATATTATATGCTCACCTTACCTTCCGTTCCATCGCCGGTCTCCTGGGACTTGCTGTTCTCCGGTGCGGGCTGTGTATCAGGTGACCATAACAACGAGGGCGGAACTTCCTGCCAGAGCGCTGACGTCAAAGGCAGAGCCGCTTGCCTCTGATTGGCCAGCGCGCTGCCTTTGACAAGCGGTGACAGGAACCAGGAAGTTCCTGCTTCGTTGCTATGGATGCCGATGCCTGGAGCGGAGCAGAGCGGCGCGGAGCAGAGCGGCGCGGCGCACTACAGGACCCAGGAGGCCGGCGATGAAACGGAAGGTACAGATATTATATGCTCACCTTACCTTCCGTTCCACTGCCGGCCTCATGGTACTTGTAGTTCACCGCGATGTACCCGGGAACTACAAGAACTATGAGGCCGGCGGTGGAACGGAAGGTAAGGTGAGCATAGTACAGTACTGTATGTGTGTGTGTGTGTGTTTGTGCGTACATGTGTGTGTTTGCGTGGACAGTGCAAGTGCGGGTCAGAGTGTGGTAGATGGACGAAACCGGAAGTGTGTGCAGTGAGGATTTCTCTCGTAAAGCAAAGCTTTCTCGTAAAGCGGGTTACAAATTTACAGAAAGCTTTGCTTGTTAAGCGAAATTCTCATTAAGAGAGTTACTCGTTAAGCGAGGTACCACTATAATTTAAAAAAAAATAAATAAATAAAAAGGAGCTTTGCTCATTTTTTTTGTGTCCAGTCAGGTACAACTACGCAGCTGGGGATTGGAATCCACAGAGCAGGCTGGTCCAAGCTTTCTGCCCCCCCCCGCTGCAAATTGCAGTCCACAGCCGCCCCAGAAAATGGCGCTTTCATAGAAGCGCCATCTTATGGCGCTGTATCCAACTCTTCCAGTGGTCCTGGTGCCAGGTGGCACACTGGGTAATAAGGGGTTAATACCAGCTATGTTTTATCAGCTGGTATAAAGCCCAAGTTTGACCCGGCCATTAAGAATCTCCAATAAAGGGTTAAAGAAAAAAAAAGACATCACACAGAGAAAAATACTTTATTAGAAATAAATACACAGACACATTAGGGACTCCATGTTTATTACTCCCTCTCACCCCTCCACGATCAAGAGATTTCTGTACTGACCATGCCAGGAGAGAGAGAGGGAAAAGAGAGAGAGGGAAAAGAGAGAGAGAGAGACAGAGAGGGAAAAGAGAGAGACAGAGAGGGAAAAGAGAGAGACAGAGAGGGAAAAGAGAGAGACAGAGAGGGAAAAGAGAGAGAGAGACAGAGAGGGAAAAGAGAGAGAGAGACAGAGAGGGAAAAGAGAGAGAGGGAAAAGAGAGAGAGGGAAGAGAGAGAGAGGGAAAAGAGAGAGAGGGAAAAGAGAGAGACAGAGAGGGAAAAGAGAGAGACAGAGGGAAAAGAGAGAGAGAGAGACAGAGAGGGAATAGAGAGAGTGTAGGAAAAGAGAGAGAGAGGGAGGGAAAATAGAGAGAGGGAAAAGAGAGAGAGAGAGGGAGGGAAAAGAGAGAGGGAAAAGAGAGAGAGAGGGAAAAAAGAGAGAGGGAGGGAAAAACGAGAGAGGGAGGGAAAAGAGAGAGATGGAGGGAAAAGAGAGAGATGGAGGGAAAAGAGAGAGGGAGGGAAGAGAGATGGAGGGAAAAGAGAGAGATGGAGGGAAAAGAGAGAGGGAGGGAAGAGAGAGGGAGGGAAGAGAGAGAGGGAGGGAAAAGAGAGGGAGGGAAGAGAGAGAGGGAGGGAAGAGAGAGAGGGAGGGAAAAGAGAGAGAGAGGGAAAAGAGAGAGAGGGAAAAGAGAGAGAGAGAGAAGAGAGAGAGGGAGGGAAGAGATAGAGGGAGGGAAGAGAGAGAGAGGGAGAGAAGAGAGAGAGGGAGTGAAGAGAGAGAGGGGGAGAAGAGAGGGAGAGGGGGGAAAGAGGGGAGTGGGAGAAGAGAGGGGTGGGAGAAGAGAGGAGGGGGGTGAAAGAAGAGGGGGGGTGAGAGGTGCTCTCTCCAACTTGCTCCCCTCTGTGACTTGTGGTGCAGGTGACAGAGTGGAGACAGTTGGTCCCATGCAGCAGGACAGGAGACAGCAGGGCGGTGACATGCTCTGCTCTGACACATGCGGTGCTGCATGTCAACAGCTTGTCAGTGTCTTGCTGCATCCTGTAGTGCTGCTGGGAGGAGCGCAGATGATCACACTGCCCGACACCACCCGTTCTCCTGACATCGGAGCAGAGCGGGTGGGTGGAGAGTGAGATCAGTACTTACGTGACAGGGGGGTTTCAGCTGAAGAACCCCCCCTGTAACTCCACACAGGCGCCCCGTGCCTCACCAACTGCCGGACGCTCAGCCCTCTTCACCGCTCCACACTGGCGCCCTCTGGATCCTCCCCTCGATGCTGGGCTGTGACGTGCGGTAGTCACCGCCAACAGTCCTGTCAATCACTGTGAGTGGCGCCAGCATCCTCTGACGTACCCGTCTTGTTTGAGAGCCCGGAATTGACGGGACGTAAGAGGATACTAGTGGCCGCAGCACCAGGGGTCATGTGACCGACACTGAGGGTGCAGGATAGCGACGCTCAGTGCCAGAACTGGAAATAGAAGCCAATGAAGAAAAGACCTAAAATGGTAAGTTACACTTATAGAGAAAATAAAAAAAATGGGTGAACCATCCCTTTAAGCATATTTTTGTTTTCTTCCCTTGCGGGAGGCAGTTTACTTTAACGTTGGATTAAAACATTTTTGTATTAACCGGGAACGGGACGGGACCGGTTCCTTTTCATTTTTGCCCACCCAAGCAAACCTAGCCCTGATGCTGCCTCTAAAAACCAGGTCAGCACCCCTTTTCCCCAGTCTAGTAAACGGGTTCGGGTCTGGGTGTTGCCCACACGGGCTGGGTAATAAGTTCCTTACCCGGCAGTCTCTCTCAGAGGGTCGTCACCAGTCTCACTAGTGACAGGACCTCGGCCTACAATTTCCCGCAGGCTCTTCCTCCAGCCAGCCTCTCCGGAGACTGCAGGACTATGAAAAAGGGTGGTCAGGGGCTATTTACAAGGCCCAATAGTTTTTGGGTTGTCCTGCAAGTTCTCGGCCTTGTCTTTTTGTATAAATGGTGTAAAACTGGAATGGGAATATCAACAAGGTCCCAACGGGGACGGGCAGAAAAGTAGCCGGGAACCACTAACTACTTAACATTCTTCTTCATCAAGGCTGGAGAGTGGCGGAGAGGGGCGGACGTGCAGCTGAGCGCCCATGGTTACCCTTCTTCTCACATCCAGGGCAAACCACCCCCTCTCCCCACAGTGCCGGGTGTATGTTACCAACTCCCCGGGTTCCAGGTCCCGGTCGGGATGGCCCACAGGGAGGTGAGGGTAGACGTCCCTCCCCGACACGAAGATCTCTGCGTCCAGGCTCGGCTCAAAGATGAAACCCCATCCTCGTTGGGGGTTGAAGTGCCGGACCTGGCCTTCGTGCGTCAGGCCCCTTACCCAAAAGGTGGCATTGCGGAGGTTTTCCTTCTCCTGGATGGTCCGGGACAGCACCTCCGCCTTCCTCTTTTCACGGGCAGCGATCTCCCGGCCCAGCTGACACTGCTGACGCTCCCAGTATGGAGCATCTGCCTTCTCCGATTCGCTCCGCATGGGGGTCGGGCCCAGCCGGAGTTCCCCCGTGTCGGCTACGACCGATACTCTCTGCACTGGGGAACCCCGCTGTGTCGCGACCTGCTCAGCTGCCTGATAGCGGCAACCCCGCGGTAACTCAGCCGAGGCCTGGGTTTTGGGAGCCGCCAGCTTTGCCCGCTGGGCCCACTTCCGGTCAGCGGCCACTTCCATCTTGGCCGGGCGGCTTGCCGGGGCCTCTTCCGGGACCGGCAGGTTCACATCGGGACAGGGCACCCTCCGGAGGCTGATCTTCCTCGGGGCCGGTGTTGGTGCCGGGGTGGCGACAGGCTGACCGCCGGCGGATTCTGCAGGCGGGTCCTCACGGGCAGGTAGGACGGACTCCGCTGCTGGTGTTGGTGGCAGCAGACCGAGCGGGGGGTCAGCAGCAACCGATACGGGCGGAGAGGGAGGCAATATAGAGGACAGGGGCAGACCGGGTCCCTCAGCCTGATCGGCCAGTCCCTCAGGGACATAGGGGCATAGGTCACTTACCCGCTCCTCTAAGGTTGCTTCCACCTCTCGCGCTCGCACAGCCGCAGCCAGCTCCTCCATCTCGGCCATCCACCGCTCCATTATAAAGCGCGCCTGCGCCTGGATCCGGTGACACATCCGCACGGTCTGGGCTTCCACGCACGCCGCTGTTCCGGGCACAGGCTCCGGTGCTCCGGGCTTGCTGGACGGGTCAGCTATGTCGCTCTCTCGGGATCCAGGAACCAGAAGGGTGGCAGGGTCCTGGAGTCCCTGCCCTCTATCCGCTTGGTCACATGTTGCAGAATTTTCACCCACCCCATCTTGGTCTTTTCGTGGCACTCTACTCACCGGCCGGTAAGTTTCGTTTTCCGACTTCCGGCTTTGCTTTCCGTCCGTGTTCCCAGGGGGCGGGGCTTCAGTTTTCACGCTCTTTTCGTGGGGAAGAAGACTCTAGTGGGAATCTTCCACAAGGTAAGTGGATGGGTAAGTATCCTGTTCGTGACGCCAGAAATTGAGATGTACCGCCCCGTGCTCGGCAGCCCAGCCTCTCGGATCCGGACCTTCAGTGGGTGGCTCGAGGGTCTCCGAACCCGGATGTCTCGCGGTCACTTCAACTAAAAGGGGGGTTGTGGTTTGGGGACGTAGATGTACGGCCGGAGCCGTGTTAAGTTTGGACGCCACCCATGGGATGTGGTGAAGGTGGACACCACTGCTGCAGTTTCGGGGCACCTGGGGGAGATGTTCCGCAGCAAGCTGTTAACCCCTCCGTGGGCAGGGATGGTGGCCCCAGGACCCGTTGGGGGGAGAGGTTTGGCGGTGCAGGGAGATGGGCGACTGGAAGGTGCAGTTGTACTGACTATTAGTAAACACACGAGTCTCTGGTAAACCAAGGTGATGGTGGTCGGTGCCTGTAGCCGGCTGCAGTCTGGTCCCCCACTCGGCTGGTGGTCTCTGTCTTTCTCCCGCACCTGTGTTGGATGGTGGACTGCCCGTGCGTGCAACTTCAGGAGTCCGCTCCCGGCTTGTGGTTGCCTAAAAAGCCCTTTTGGGATCTCTGTGCCGTGGCGGTGGCAGTTTATTCCCCTCGTTGGGCTGTTGCATTCAGTTGGGACTTTGGGTGGTACAGGACCTCTAGTCCTGGCCGCAGTCAGTTAATTAGCTAGCCCCCAGTAGCTTCTGGACCTAGCTTCAGGGTCTGAGTACCCCCTTTGGGTTCCGAGTCGGTTCCCCGGGTCGATACCAGCGGGCTACAACCCTGTCCCGGTCCACTTCGGTTCTACCGAGCCGTCTTCCTGGCTCCTGCAGACGGAGACAGCCGTCTGCCTCCTAGCCAAATGTACCAGGGCTCCTACCCCGGCACCTGCTCAAATTGGTTTCTCTCCTCTGCTGGAGCTGCACACAGCTCCAGCCCACACACTTCTCCAACTTGAACTCTCAACCTTATCTGGCTTTTTCTTGTCTCGGGCTGTCTGAACTCCTCGGTGGGCGTCTTCCAACCACCTGGTTCTGCCCCCTGGTGTGTCCATCAAGCCCCGAGGGGGGTGACAAGGGTTTGAATGTTTGGCTGTATGTTACCTATGAGGGACAGGAGTTATGCGGGGCCCTATCTGTGACTACCTGGCCCGGCCAGGGCGTCACACTTCTGTTGCCGCACCAATCCTAAGGGTGGGGCCACACGGGGCACTACTGTGATCCTCTCATGACACTCGGCTCACGCTGGCAATTCAGCAGAAGCCGAGTGTCATGCGAGTGTCACTGCGACTGAGGTCCGATCGTGTGATCGGACCACAGCTGCGGAGGGTGGGCCGGCACTGAGAAGGGGTGGGCCAGCACTGAGGAGGGGCGGACCGCTGCTGCGGAGGGGAGGGAGGGATTTATCTCCTGCTCTCCTCCATTGGCGGCTATTGCCATTCTCGCCCTGCACTCGCGGTACACCGGTGTACTGTGAGTGCAGTCCGATTTTTCTCTCGCCCCATAGACTTGAATGGGTGCTAGAGAAACCAGGATCGCATTGCACCCGGCAGCATGCTGCGATTGTTTTCTCGGTCCAAACAGGGCTGAGAAAATAATCGCTCATGGGTGCTAGCACATAGGCTAATATTGGTCCGAGTGGAATGCGATGTTTTATCGCATTCTACTCGCTCCAATTTTCATGCCGTGTGTCTTAGGCCTAAAAGAATGAGTGGAAAAGTATTTATCACCTAGGCCCAGTCGGGCTAAGCAGCTGCACAGCACCGCCCTGGTATTGAGTTAAGCGGGCTTTACACGCTACGACATCGCTAATGCGGAGTCGTTGGGGTCACGGAATTCGTGACGCACATCCGGCCGCATTAGCGATGCCGTTGCGTGTGACATCGATTAGCGATTTTGCATCGTTGCAAAACAGTGAAAAATCGCTAATCGGCGACACGGGGGTCCATTCCCAATTATCGTTACTTCAGCAGTAACGAGGTTGTTCCTCGTTCCTGCGGCATCACACATCGCTGCGTGTGACGCCGCAGGAGCGAGGAACGTCTCCCTACCTGCCTCCCGGCCGCTATGCGGAAGGAAGGAGGTGGGCGGGATGTTACGTCCCGCTCATCTCCGCCCCTCCGCTGCGATTGGGCGGCGGTTCAGTGACGTCGCTGTGACGCCGCACGGACCGCCCCCTTAGAAAGGAGGCGGTTCGCCGGTCACAGCGACGTCGCCGGACAGGTAAGTATGTGTGACGGCTCTGGGCGATGTTGTGCGCCACGGGCAGCGATATGCCCGTGTCGCGCAACAGATGGGGGCGGGTACGCACACTAGCGATATCGGGACCGATATCGCAGTGTGTAAAGTAGCCTTTAGAGGAAGACCCGACTGGTGAATGAGCAGCTGCTCGGACCCTGATGGGCGGATACTCAAATATTTTTTCAATAGGCATATTGGACAGATCTGATGATCCGACACGCACATTAGTTTAAAACAGCTTCCTCTGCCTAATTGGTCAGTCTTTGAACTGCTAATATTAATAATTAAATGATCAGTACTAATTAAAATCTCGTGTAACAGTAAACCTTTACCTCTATACTTACTCTGCGGGAACAACTTACCTATACGCAGCGCGCCGAAAACCAAAAGAGAACAGGCTGTAGAAAATAATAAAGCTTCAAAATGATTAAAACAGTACAGTTGAGAAATGCGGCATAAACTCCTCAAAATATCATGGGTTATCGGACATCTCCTGTCATGCTAAAAATGGTTCTTCCTATAACCCTTCAGCAGTTTAACAATGAAATAGCTGTTCAGTTACACACTGAAGCATACTCCAGACTGCTTTCAAACAGGCTTAAACAAAAAATCAAAGCAATATTCTCAGAGCTCTTAAACCTGTCCAAACTCCCGACAGAGCAGAAACTACACCAGCGCTCCTATGCAGACACATAACCTTTCCAAGTGGCAGGAGCTACTGACCGTTGAAGCCGCTCAAAAACTAGGACCAGACTACGCCCCATAAGGCTATGTGTGCACTAGGCGTTTTTTACCGTGTTTTTGCACGTTTTTCGGGTGCGTTTTTGTTCAGAAAACTGCGTGACTTTGCCTCACCAGCAAATTCTATGAGTTTTCATTTTTGCTGTCTGCACACAGCGTTGTTTTTAGCTGCGTTTTTATGGTGCCCACAATAACGCATGCTGTCAATTTTTCCTGCAGCATGTCAATTATTCCTGCGATTGTCACCCATTGAGTTCAATAAGATGTTCAAAAACGCAATGAAAAACGCAAATTGCAAATATAGCTGCGTTTCTATGACTAAAAACGCAGCTATAAACACAAGGGGTGGGTAGTACAGTCACGTGTACAGTTGTTTCACACTTTTTTGTTAAGTATTTTATTCCACATGTGTTAATTCATAGCCTCAATGTGAATCTACAGTTTTCAGAGTCATGAAAATAAAGAAAACTCTTTGAATGAAAAGGTGTGTCCAAACTTTTGGTCTGTACTGTATTTGTGAAGCCCCACAGGTGTTGTGTCGGTGTCGGTGCATACCTTCAGGGACTCCACGTAGCTGGATCTCCGTCACTGGTAGGAAATCTTCTGTTTTTGATCGTGACGCCACTCTCAGTATTGCGGCCAGTAGGGACCGCCACTGCAGGTTGAGGGTCGCCTGGGGCTGATGGTGTGTGCAGTTAGATGTAGTAGCCTCCTGAGAGTGAGGCAAGCCCCAGGGCCCTGTGTAGGTTTGTAGTACCACAAGTCGCAGAATGACCACACAGGCAGGATGTCTTTCAGGGTTTTTACTCACTTCAGGTGGCAGGGTGAGTAACCCGGGCGTAGCTGAGATGAACCAGGTGGGAACCAGGTATCCTTCAGGCTGACTTTATGAGGGTGACTACTGACTCGCCTTCCTTAGCCCTTGGTGGTTTGGGGTGACCCCGACTTTGAGTCCCTATGGGGGTCACCCAGGGAAGATGCTGCAGCCTCTCTCCCCTTGTTGTTTGCCGTGTGCTTGTTCCCCGGACCAGGCCACTCCAGCCTCTTGCCTCCTATGACCTATGGGCCCTAACTGCGGTTACGTGGCTGCGGCTTTTGTGGTGATGTGGTGTGGGCTTTAAGAGCCCCACACCGGCAGGTTTAGCAGAAGAAAGCTGGATCTATCTTCGCTTCGGGATCTGCCGCCCGGTTGGGCCTGGTGCTCTCTAGCAGTCTCCTTACTTCCCACTCCGTTGCACTCTCTAGCTGAAGCTGGCTTTCAGGCAGCACTCCTAGTTGACCGTTCTCCCCCGTCTGTAGCCACTGCGCGGGCGCTGTTAGACAGCAACAGCCCCACAGGTCTGCTCCTCACTGAGCCCTATGGAGTTCTGCTCTAACTGACTCACTGCTCCTCCTCTCCTGTTCTTGCCTACGCCACCTAGCAACCAGATTCTCTTACCACACCCCTTGAGAGGAGATGGAGGCTCCACCCCCTCCACTATTCCAGTGAAGGTGAAGGCTTGCCCCCTCCTGGGATCCCCAGGGGTCCCCTCATGGGTACATGTGTGAGACCTGATCACTATGCGCCTGTGTTCCACACCCCAGTCAGCCATCTGGATTACCTGTGTTGTACTGTCCCCAGCATGGGTGCAGTACTCAGTGGTGCCTGACCAGGTCAGGGGCGCCACATTCCCCCTTAGTTATCACCAGCACGTCCTCGGGCTGCAAGACAACATTTTAAAATGCATAAAACATTAAAACATGGTAAAAACATTTTAAGATCACCAGTTATCGTACATCACCACCCTCCACCCACAAGTCCGTTAACCCACCCAAAACCCTCTCAGGAGGCAGGTCACCGGTCCTGTTGGTAACCAGGTCTGGGCCATCCGTTTCCCCAGACCTTTCCTCCAATCTTCCTCTCCCGTTGGCCGCGACTTCAGCCACTTCTGGCAGGATGTAGAGGCGGCTTACATGGGCTGGTGGTTTCAGGGTATACCTGGCCTGGTGGATCCGCGCCTTCAGCCTCTTCTGGCAGGATTCAGAGGCGGCCTCCACAGTTGGTGCTGACCAGGTACCCTCTTTGTGGTGGTGAGCCAAGGCCCCATAAACAGGCGTGCTCTCTGGTCGCAGGTGAGCCAAGGCCCTATATACGGACGGGCCCCTCCTGGTTGCAGACGAGCCAAGCCCCTAAACAGGCTGGCCCTGGTGGTGGTGCCACTGGTGTAACTATTTACACTGCGAGAGTTTGTGGCTATAGCAAGTTCATAGCCTTAAAGTTTATTTCTCACAATAGTTTTTGTGGGCGCATTTCTTAAACGTTGCAAACAAAACTTGTCAAAACTTTAACTGGTCAAAACTTCTTACTTTCCTTTACTTTACTCCTCTTTTTCACTAGGGCGTGGGCATGTAGGGCACCGGCACCCGTGACTTTCTTGCTCTCCGTCGTCGTCCGTGGTTGTTTCATCTGTAGGTTCTTTATCTTTCCTTTCTTGGTCTTCATCTGTTTCTTTTTCTGCATCTGTTTCTGTATCTCTGTCTTTTCTTTCTTGTCTTTCTTGTCTTTCTTGTCTTTCTTGTCTTTCTTGTCTGGGACATGGTGCTACGTCTAAGGCATAGTAGCCCCTTTCTCCTTGATGCAAGGTGAACTGTACTAAGTCCCCAATTTTCAAATTTCTGCCTGAATGTCCTCTGGGCAGGTGGGCTTGAACATCTCTCCGATTTACGAATATGCCCTCTTTTATTCCTTTTACTACAATGAAGCCGTATCCGCTTTTCAGGTTGAAGTCCTCTACTATTCCTCTGTAAAGGGGTCCTCTAGCCTGGGCTTGGGACCTTCTTAGGCACCTTTTCTCCTCCAGGTCTCTGGCTGTGACCTCCCTCTGCTCTGGAGACTGTGGTGTTGGAGGATACTTTGATCTGCTGCGCCGTGTCTTGCGGGCTGGGTTCATGCCTGTGGGCTCCCAGGTGAGGTCTTTGGGTTGATCTTCGTCTGCTGACGGTGTCAAGTCTTCCTCCTCCCAGCGGGAATAGGGCAGCATCTCCGGCTCTGGGTAGGGGTCTGCTGCGGTTGGCGTCGGATTCAGCCCTTCTGCTTCCTGGCCTCCTCTCCCCCTTAGTTCTTCACTGCACTCTGGTTGTGGCAGTGCTGGGGATGGGCTCTCTTCAGCTGGTCTGGGCGGTGGACTCTCCGGCGCAGCTGCAGGGGTTGCCTGTATTTCCTTGGGGGTATGCGGAGGGAGCAAATACCGATCCACCATCTCTTGTGGGAACTGGGCCTCTAGGTCAGCCTTCAGCTTCCAGTATTCAGGGTCCTCTCCTATCAGGGTCTTCCTAGCAGGGACCTCTCTGGACTGGGGAGCGGTGTCTGCTCTGGCCTTGCAGGCCGGGGAAAATAGTGATGCAATCTCTTGGCGGGCCGCGCCCTGTATGGCGGCGGCCTGGTCTTGGCGGGCCGCGCCTGGCATGGCGGCGGCCTGGTCTTGGTGGGCCGCGCCCTGTATGGCGGCGGCCTGAATTGGCGTTTCTGTCGCGGCCGGTTCCTGGCGGGCCGGACTGGACACTGCAGCCGCGGTCTCACTTGGCGTCGCAGCCTCGATGGGGTCCGTGCAGGCTGAGTCGGGCGTCGCGGCAGTGATCGGAGCTTGGCGGGCCGCACCCGGCGGGGCTGCGGCCTGGTTCAGCATATCACTTGCGGCGCGGACGAGCGTCACTGCTGCGTTGGGGTCTTGGCGGACCGGGTTCAGCAGGGTGGCAGCCTGGGTCAGCGTCACACCTGCAGCACGGATGAGCACTGCCGTGGTGGTCGGAGCCCTGCGGGACAGGCGGGGCATCGCTGCAGCGGCCTGGGCTTGGCGGGCCGCACCTAGCGTGGCTGCGGCCTCACTCAGCGTCGCCGCACCGGGCGCCTCCTCTGGGACCGCGGTCGCAGCAGCCAGGGTCGGGGCTCTTGTTCTAGCCGGGGCAACACCGGACTCACCCATCGGGGTCTGAATCGTCGTCGCCGCTCGATCCGGCAGGCTCCGCGCGGCTCCCTCCTCGTAGGTCCGCACCGCCGCAGCCATCTCCAGGAGCTCCGTGCGTTCTTCCCTAAGCTGTCGCACAATCCCGGCCTCCAGCCGGTCGCAGAAGATGGCAAGCTCCCGGCACCACCAGGCAGCAGAGCCTGGCTCTGGGTATCCGCGTCTGGACTCCATTTTCTCTAGCAAGCTGCTGGCTTCTCTTCTGCTCCGCCGTCTCTGGACGCTTCCGCTTTCTTCATCAGCAAGGTCAGAACTCTGCAGGGGATCTCTGGGTAGCCACACCTCTTCGTGGGCGGTAACTTCTTCCAGCGCGGGCTGCTGTTGTTTTTCAGCGCGCTTTTCATGGTGGCAATATGGCGGCGCTTCCAATTTTTCAAGCGGACCGCCCAGGCACATGGTCACCTGTCTGAACAGGTCTAGTCCTTATCCTGTTCGTGACGCCAGATGTGAAGCCCCACAGGTGTTGTGTCGGTGTCGGTGCATACCTTCAGGGACTCCACGTAGCTGGATCTCCGTCACTGGTAGGAAATCTTCTGTTTTTGATCGTGACGCCACTCTCAGTATTGCGGCCAGTAGGGACCGCCACTGCAGGTTGAGGGTCGCCTGGGGCTGATGGTGTGTGCAGTTAGATGTAGTAGCCTCCTGAGAGTGAGGCAAGCCCCAGGGCCCTGTGTAGGTTTGTAGTACCACAAGTCGCAGAATGACCACACAGGCAGGATGTCTTTCAGGGTTTTTACTCACTTCAGGTGGCAGGGTGAGTAACCCGGGCGTAGCTGAGATGAACCAGGTGGGAACCAGGTATCCTTCAGGCTGACTTTATGAGGGTGACTACTGACTCGCCTTCCTTAGCCCTTGGTGGTTTGGGGTGACCCCGACTTTGAGTCCCTATGGGGGTCACCCAGGGAAGATGCTGCAGCCTCTCTCCCCTTGTTGTTTGCCGTGTGCTTGTTCCCCGGACCAGGCCACTCCAGCCTCTTGCCTCCTATGACCTATGGGCCCTAACTGCGGTTACGTGGCTGCGGCTTTTGTGGTGATGTGGTGTGGGCTTTAAGAGCCCCACACCGGCAGGTTTAGCAGAAGAAAGCTGGATCTATCTTCGCTTCGGGATCTGCCGCCCGGTTGGGCCTGGTGCTCTCTAGCAGTCTCCTTACTTCCCACTCCGTTGCACTCTCTAGCTGAAGCTGGCTTTCAGGCAGCACTCCTAGTTGACCGTTCTCCCCCGTCTGTAGCCACTGCGCGGGCGCTGTTAGACAGCAACAGCCCCACAGGTCTGCTCCTCACTGAGCCCTATGGAGTTCTGCTCTAACTGACTCACTGCTCCTCCTCTCCTGTTCTTGCCTACGCCACCTAGCAACCAGATTCTCTTACCACACCCCTTGAGAGGAGATGGAGGCTCCACCCCCTCCACTATTCCAGTGAAGGTGAAGGCTTGCCCCCTCCTGGGATCCCCAGGGGTCCCCTCATGGGTACATGTGTGAGACCTGATCACTATGCGCCTGTGTTCCACACCCCAGTCAGCCATCTGGATTACCTGTGTTGTACTGTCCCCAGCATGGGTGCAGTACTCAGTGGTGCCTGACCAGGTCAGGGGCGCCACATATTCCTTTGAGGAGAGCTGCCCCAGCGAGTTCGCTTTCTTAAAGCATCTCGCCATGGGGTGAGCTTCTCCACAAAAGGAACACTCGTGCCTATACCTGTACGTATTAGGCCATTTATACTGTGCTTCATTAAACGCAAAGCACGTACCCTTCCCAAAGTTAACCTGGGTGGAGAACGTTGAGCAATAGCTGCTCTAGATGGCAGCATCATATTCAACCATAATCCAACGTCCTTAACCCCCATTTAAGCAAAGGAAAGACAGACAGTTTTTGTCTACAATTTTCATCATAAGAAAACCAATTCAAACCACCTAAGTTGTATGCCTCTAAAATGATGTCCACATGCTGAAACAGACCCGAACATTTATCAGGGTACCTTTCACCCAGAACACTGGCGAAAATACAAAAGGCCTGCAGCCAATTATTAAACGATCTAGCGATCGGACGACGTCTATCATCGCCTGCTTCTTTTTTATCTAATTTAGCCAAGAAGTCTTTAGAGGCAGGCAAGTGTGACAAGATATCAATGAATTCATTTCACCAAATTTTTTCCTTGACCAACGCAGGCAAATGGAAACCAAGTGGTGAAATGGTGCATGTAAGTGCTTCCTTTTAACAATTCTCCCAATACCCCTCACCGTCATAGGGGTAACCACAAATTCCTGATCCCTTCCCCCCAGCCCCTCTCTCTCCCCATCCAGGTGTCTCCACGCTTCCAACAACTCTGGGAACCAGGATGACTGGCTAGAGGCTAGTGACGTCACGGGCCTAATGGGGAGTAGCTCTTGAAGGGAGGCTGTACAAGATTATACATGGGACAGCACAGCAGGGAGATGGGAGCCCATAGCATTGTACTTACCACCTGCTGCCTGGCTGTCTGGGAAGGGTGTACGTCCGATGGGCTGGTGACTCTCACCTCCAGCAGCCGACAGAGCAGGGGCCTCAGGACCAGCGACAGCAGCCCCCTGATGGTGGTCCACCGAGCCCTGTCTGGCATGCACAGGCACCGTTGCGCCCCTAAGTGGACGACCTCTTCTGCACTGCCCCTGTACCCTGGAGCCGCGGACTGGCGATGGGGAATATAGGACTCTCCTTTTCTTAGGCCACGCTCCACTGCGCATGCCTGCACATCCTGATGACATCATCGCGACCTATAGCACCGATCTTGTGAGATCTTCTACTGGAATCACCATCCTGTTGTTATCTAGCGCGCTGATGTCCACCGCCAGGAAATCCAGGCATCTCTGCAGGCAGGACATGGCGCCATCTTCTCCTATCCGGATCCTCAGTTACTCCAGCAGGCCTTCCATGTTCTACTTCAGACACGGCACAAGTTCAGGTAAGCAGCGCTGACAGACTGACACAGGCTGTCAGCGCCACTCACCTTTTAACACATTGGTGCCCATATTTACGAACAAAGGACACTAATCACAGTACGTTGCCGGGGAAGATTAGAAAATCTCCTCCAGCAATGCACTGCCAATGTACCACCGATAGCCCAATTGTGGCGCCCTGGACAAGCCAGGTCGTCACAGAACTACACCAACACACCCCACACCCCGGTTAGGCACACCGAAGCCAAACACAAAATCCTTGTTGCCTTCCTCCAGGGGCTGATGTCCACACCAGGGGGTGGGCTAGGCGGTTGGTCCCGCCCACCGAGGAGTTCACAGTCCTGGAGGCGGGAAAAGTAGAGAGTTTAGTTTGGAGAGAGTTGGAGTGAGGAAGAAAAGTGGTAGAGGAGCAGTCTGACAGCGTCCAGGTGTGTGGCCCGGACGGTACAGCAAGGTTGGTAGACGGTGGTGACCGTCTACAGGAGAGGCCGATTGGAGCGAACCGTACGGACCGTGGACGGGCGGTGGCCCGGCGATACCGGATCGGAGAGTAAAGAGAAGCCAGCACCATCCGGCAGGGCTTACGGACCCCGACAAGGCTAGCAGTCGCCGTTAAATTTGTCGAATCTGTTAGCGAAGGGAACATCCGGGGTTTCCCAGCAGTCAAGACCCGATTGAAGGCAACCGCTCAAACCGTAGAGGGAAACACAGTCACCGCCAAGGCTACAGTTCCCAGGGCCAGAGCCTGCGGGCAAAAGGGGTTCCCTCAGCCTCCATCCAAGCTGGGGAGCGGGTTACCGGTGGGAAGCCATTGAAACCGTAACACAACACAGGTGCAGGGAAAGGCAGTCACCATCAACCTGCCGGGAGGAGAAACACCGCAGCCGTCTGTGGGACCCGTCCATCCAGCCGTTTGTTTTACCGGAGACTTTGCATTCATCATTGGCTGAGTGAGTACCACCGTGCCGTGCGGCACAGCGCTGCCCCCGCGACCCTGCACCTCACCAGGCCCCGTAACCCGCCTGCAATTCATCCCTACCCCTCACCGGGCCCCGGGACAACCAACCCCCTACCCACGGAGGGGAGAACCAACATCCAAGCTGCTCCCTGTCATCGCTCCCGGGATCCCCGTCCAGAGCAGCGGTGGTGTCACAACCTCACCACAACCGTGGGTGGCGTCACGGACAATATCCCTAAACCAAACCACCCCCTTTCACTCACGGGCGAGGAGCGCCGCTCGAGTCCCTGGGATCCGGCCCACCGCTTGAGCCACCACCAAGCAGCAGCAGCAGCCGGACCCGAGCAGTGGGTGCGCGCAGCGTCCCCTCCTCCGCCCGCGACACAATCGCCATGCCCTAGGTCAGATACCTAGGGCATGGTGATTATTGCGGGAAAAAGAAGCGAGAACTAACTACTCTAGGGACAAAAACAACTTAACCCTTTCAGAAGAGAAACACATAGCATATAGTAATGCCATGTGTTCCTCTCCTGAAGGCTCGGGGAAGCTATTAAAGTATGTTTTTGTGTGAAACGCAGCAGCCTGGGATAATACAGCCAATGGCTGATACATGCTGCTCACAGTTTGGGCAGCATGCATTGGTGGTCACGTTCCCTTTAATGCCATCTTTAGTGCCTCGGGTGCACCTCATTATGCCGCTGAACGTCGGCACGTCGGAGTAGGAGGAGGATGAGCCTCTGCTGTGGCTGCGCTGTTTGTGTGCTCAATGGTGTTTGCATTTATAAGATGCCAATGCAATTAAATACAGATGACCGGTGTTCTTGTGGTGCCCTGGACTAGCCAGGTTGTCACAGGTACTGCAACAACACACCCCACACCCCGAGATAGGCACATCAGCCGCACACACAAATCCTTGTTGCCTCCCTCCAGGGGCTGATGTCCACACCAGGTGGGGTGGAGCCAGGCGGTTGGCCCCACCCACTGAGGAGTTCACAGTCCTGGATGCGGGAAAGGAAGGAAGAGAAGAGTGAGGGAGAGTGAAGTGGTAGTGGAGGAGCAGTCTGACCGTGTCCGGGTACGTGGCCCGGGCACATACAGCAAGGTTGGCAGACGGTGGTGGCCGTCTGCAGGAGAGGCCGATCAATGCAAAACCGTAGGACCGGGGTCGGGAGGTGGCCCGCCGGTACCGAACCGGGGAGCGAAGAGAAGCCAGCACAAACCGGCAGGGCCTGCGGACCCCGACCAGGCTTGGAGTCGCCGTTAAACTGGTCAAATCCGTTAGCGACCGGAACCTCCGGGGTTTCCTAGCAGCAAAGACCCGACTGAAGGCAACCGTCCAAACAGAGAAGGGAAATACAGCTACCGCCAAGGCTAGATATCCCAGGGCCGGAGCCTGCGGGCAAAAGGGCTCCTCCGGCAAATATCCACGTCGGGGAGCGGGTTACTGGTGGGAAGCCATCGGAACCGAAGATACACAACAGGTGCAGGGAAAGGCAGCCACCACCAACCGTCCGGGAGTAACCACAGCAGCCGGCTGCGGGACCCGTCCATCCAGCCGTTTTACCAGAAACTCTGTATCTATTCTTGCTGAGTGAGTACCACTGTGCCAGCTGGCACCGCGCTGCCCCTGTGACCCTGCACCTCGCCAACCCTACCTCCCCGTCACCTCACCAGGCCCTGGGACGACCAACCCCCCTACCCACGGAAGGGGAAAACAACACCTCAGCTGCTCCCTGCCATCGTCCCCAGGATCCCCGTTATCAGCAGCAGTGGTGCCCATCTTCACCACCACCCGTGGGTGGCGTCACAAACTCAAATCCCCAAACAAACTACCCCTTTCACTCACGGGCGAGGAGCGCCGCTCGAGTCCCCGGATCCGGCCCACCGCTTGAGCCACCGAGCAGCAGCAGCAGCAGCCGGACCCGAGCACCAGTGCAGTCCAGCAGCGCACCCTCCGCCCGCGACAACTTGGCGTCACGAACAGGATCTTACCGTTCTACCGGCTGGTAGAAGTGCGCCTTGTGTTCCCCGCCGGCGGTGTCTGGCCGAAAAATTTCGGAATCCGCCATCTTGGGCGCGAAGATTTTCCCGCTCGAGCGTCTTCTCGAGCAGTGGAGGCGCAAAAGTCGAAGCTCCGCCCCTAAAGAGGAGGTACTGAGAGAAAACCAAGGGGGGACGGATGGCGTCCGGCCGCATGTAAACCGCAGCTATAAAAGCAGGGACGCCAGGACTCTGCGGCCATCTTTGGTTCCTGGAAGAGGCCGCTGCTAAGATGCTGAATCTGTCTGGCAACACCGTCGTCCCCGCGCCCCGCGCCTGGTACCCGCGACGTGGGTGGAAGTCCGGACCGTCCAGCTAAGCAGCCGTCTGCAGTTACGTGTGCAGCTGCTCCTGGAGGAGTGGGAGGCCGACATGGCGGATGTGGTGGCGGCTATACGGAGACACGAGGTGGAGGAAGATCTGGAGGAGCGGGTAAGAGACCCACGCCCCTGTATTCCCAAGGGATCGGCCGCTGCGGCTGAGGGGGCCCGGCCTGCACCCGCTCACCCTGCTGCCTCCCCCGCTACCCGCGTTAGTCACTACCGCCCCCGCCACTAGGCCCGCTACCCGCCCAACCTGTAGCGGTACCCTGCCCGTCCGCCCAAGCAGACCGACCTGCAGCAGAAGCCCGAAACCGTACCGAACCGCTTCCCTGGAAGCTACTGAAGACCGTGCCTAGTCCCGTACCGGCTCCGGCAGTCCGTTCCGTGCAGGAAGAGGCGGAGGTCAAGCGGGAGAAGAACCCTGTACCCATCCCCCACGCCTTGGCTGAGGCTGCACCGGGTTGTTGCTGCGAGGCGGCACCCCAGGCCATGACACCGCGGGATCTTCCACAGAGGGCGCCAGTGGTGGGCAGCGTGGTGGAAGTCTCGCGAGGTTTCCTAGCAGCAAAGACCCGACTGAAGGCAACCGTCCAAACAGAGAAGGGAAATACAGCTACCGCCAAGGCTAGAATTCCCAGGGCCAGAGCCTGCGGGCAAAAGGGCTCCTCCGGCACATATCCATGTCGGGGAGCGGGTTACCGGTGGCAAGCCATCGGAACCGAAGATACACAAGAGGTGCAGGGAAAGGCAGCCACCACCAACCGTCCGGGAGTAACCACAGCAGCCGGCTGCGGGACCCGTCCATCCAGCCGTTTGTTTTACCGGAGACTCTGCATCTATTCTTGGCTGAGTGAGTACCACTGTGCCAGCTGCGACCCTGCAGCTCGCCAACCCTACCTCCCCGTCACCTCACCGGGCCCCGGGACAACCAACCCCTGCCCACGGAGGGGGAAAACAACACCTCAGCTGCTCCCTGCCATCGTCCCCGGGATCCCCGTTATCAGCAGCGGTGGTGTCCATCTTCACCACGACTCGTGGGTGGCGTCACGAACTCAAATCCTCAAACAAACTACCCCTTTCACTCACGGGCGAGGAGCGACGCTCGAGTCTCCGGATCCGGCCCACTGCTCGAGACACCGAGCAGCAGCAGCAGCGCAGTCGAGCAGCGCACCCTCCGCCCGTGACACATACCTCCCAACCGTCCCGGATACAGCGGGACATTCACGCTTTACGTTGTTTGTCCCGTTGCCACGGGCGGGACGGCCGGCTCCCGGGCTCCGCCCACCCACTCTCTCTCCGCCTCCCTGCTTTTCCCTCCTACCTCCCAGTAAGACGTGGCATAACACAGTCAGAGAGGAGCGCTGCTGCTGGTACAGTAACATCTCCTCCCCGGCGCTGATTTCCCAACCCTCCCCCCCCCCCCTCACCCCCGGCCGGAGCCTGTCTGTGTCGTGTGCGGTCGGCCGGCCGCCTGTCTGTGAGGGCGGCCCGCCGCCTCATTGTGCGGGCTGCCGGCCGCTTCTCTGTGCAGGCGGCCGGCCGCTTCTCTGTGCGGGCGGCCGGCCGCTTCTCTGTGCGGGCGGCCGGCCGCTTCTCTGTGCGTGCGGCCGGCCGCCTCTCTGTTCCGGCGGCCGGCCGCCTGTTCCCCCAGGCAGAGCATCTCACCCTCTCTCTCCCCCTCCCCATTCCCACAGGCAGAGCATCGCACCCTCTCTCTCCCCCGGCCCCTCCCCATTCCCCCAGGCAGAGCATCGCACCCTCTCTCTCCCCCTCCCCATTCCCCCAGGCAGAGCATCGCACCCTCTCTCTCCCCCTCCCCATTCCCCCAGGCAGAGCATCGCACCCTCTCTCTCTCCCCCCTTCCCCCAGGCAGAGCATCGCACCCTCTCTCTCCCCCTCCCCATTCCCCCAGGCAGAGCATCACACCCTCTCTCTCTCCCCCCTTCCCCCAGGCAGAGCATCGCACCCTCTCTCTCTCCCCCCTTCCCCCAGGCAGAGCATCGCACCCTCTCTCTCCCCCTCCCCATTCCCCCAGGCAGAGCATCGCACCCTCTCTCTCCCCCCCTCCCCATTCCCCCAGGCAGAGCATCGCACCCTCTCTCTCCCCCTCCCCATCCCCCCAGGCAGAGCATCGCACCCTCTCTCTCCCCCGGCCCCTCCCCATTCCCCAGGCAGAGCATCGCACCCTCTCTCTCCCCCTCCCCATTCCCCATGCAGAGCATCGCACCCTCTCTCTCCCCTCCCCATTCCCCCATGCAGAGCATCGCACCCTCTCTCTCCCCCCTCCCCATTCCCCCATGCAGAGCATCGCACCCTCTCTCTCCCCCGGCCCCTCCCCATTCCCCCAGGCAGAGCATCGCACCCTCTCTCTCCCCCTCCCCATTCCCCCATGCAGAGCATCGCACCCTCTCTCTCCCCCTCCCCATTCCCCATGCAGAGCATCGCACCCTCTCTCTCCCCCTCCCCATTCCCCCATGCAGAGCATCGCACCCTCTCTCCCCCTCCCCATTCCCCCAGGCAGAGCATCGCACCCTCTCTCCCCTACCAATAGGCAGAGCATTTCAAGTAGTGCTGCACACTATTGCACCCAGAGACGTTGACCTACAATCCCTTTTTATTTCCCTTGAAGCTCACACATACCTCCCAACCGTCCCGGATACAGCGGGACTTTCACGCTTTATGTTGTTTGTCCCGTTGCCACGGGCGGGACGGCCGGCTCCCGGGCTCCGCCCACCCACTCTCTCTGCCTCCCTGCTTTTCCCTCCTACCATCCCAGTAGACGTGGCATAACAGAGAGGAGCGCTGCCTGTGCTGCTGCTGGTACAGTAAAATCTCCCCAGCGCTGATTTCCCTCCCTCCCCCCCCCCTCACCCCCGGCCGGAGCCTGTCTGTGCGGTCGGCCGGCGGCCTGTCTGTGCGGTCGGCCGGCGGCCTGTCTGTGCGGGCGGCCGGCGGCCTGTCTGTGCGGGTCGGCCGGCGGCCTGTCTGTGCGGGCGGCCGGCGGCCTGTCTGTGCGGGCGGCCGGCGGCCTGTCTGTGCGGGCGGCCGGCCGCCTGTCTGTGAGGGCGGCCCGCCGCCTCATTGTGCGGGGCGGGCGGCCGCATCTCTGTGCGTGCGGCCGGCCGCCTCTCTGTTCCGGCGGACGGCCGCCTGTCTGTGCGTGCAGCCGGCCGCTTCTCTGTGCGGTCGGCCGGCGGCCTGTCTGTGCGGTCGGCCGGCGGCCTGTCTGTGCGGGCGGCCGGCCGCCTGTCTGTGAGGGCGCCCCCCTGCCGCCTGTCTGTGCGGGCGCCCCCCTGCCGCCTGTCTGTGCGGGCGCCCCCCGCCGCCTGTCTGTGCGGGCGGCCCGCCGCCTCATTGTGCGGGCAGCCGGCCGCCTCTCTGTGCGGGCGGCTGGCCGCCTCTCTGTGCGGGCGGCCTGCCGCCTGTCTGTGAAGGCGGCCGGCCGCCTGTCTGTGAAGGCGGCCGGCCGCCTGTCTGTGAAGGCGACCGGCCGCCTCACTGTGCGGGCGACCGGCCGCCTCACTGTGGCTGCCTGCGTGTCCGTGCTGGAGGCCCGCCGGCTGCCTGCGTGTCCGTGCTGGAGGCCCGCCGGGCTGCCTGCGTGTCCGTGCTGGAGGCCCGCCGGCTGCCTGCGTGTCCGTGCTGGAGGCCCGCCGGCTGCCTGCGTGTCCGTGCTGGAGGCCCGCCGGCTGCCTGCGTGTCCGTGCTGGAGGCCCGCCGGCTTGCCTGCGTGTCCGTGCTGGAGGCCCGCCGGGCTGCCTGCGTGTCCGTGCTGGAGGCCCGCCGGCTGCCTGCGTGTCCGTGCTGGAGGCCCGCCGGCTGCCTGCGTGTCCGTGCTGGAGGCCCGCCGGCTGCCTGCGTGTCCGTGCTGGAGGCCCGCCGGCTGCCTGCGTGTCCGTGCTGGAGGCCCGCCGGCTGCCTGCGTGTCCCTGCTGGAGGCCCGCCGGCTGCCTGCGTGTCCGTGCTGGAGGCCCGCCGGCTGCCTGCGTGTCCGTGCTGGAGGCCCGCCGGCTGCCTGCGTGTCCGTGCTGGAGGCCCGCCGGCTGCCTGCGTGTCCGTGCTGGAGGCCCGCCGGCTGCCTGCGTGTCCGTGCTGGAGGCCCGCCGGCTGCCTGCGTGTCCGTGCTGGAGGCCCGCCGGCTGCCTGCGTGTCCGTGCTGGAGGCCCGCCGGCTGCCTGCGTGTCCGTGCTGGAGGCCCGCCGGCTGCCTGCGTGTCCGTGCTGGAGGCCCGCCGGCTGCCTGCGTGTCCGTGCTGGAGGCCCGCCGGCTGCCTGCGTGTCCGTGCTGGAGGCCCGCGGCTGCCTGCGTGTCCGTGCTGGAGGCCCGCCGGCTGCCTGCGTGTCCGTGCTGGAGGCCCGCCGGCTGCCTGCGTGTCCGTGCTGGAGGCCCGCCGGCTGCCTGCGTGTCCGTGCTGGAGGCCCGCCGGCTGCCTGCGTGTCCGTGCTGGAGGCCCGCCGGCTGCCTGCGTGTCCGTGCTGGAGGCCCGCCGGCTGCCTGCGTGTCCGTGCTGGAGGCCCGCCGGCTGCCTGCGTGTCCGTGCTGGAGGCCCGCCGGCTGCCTGCGTGTCCGTGCTGGAGGCCCGCCGGCTGCCTGCGTGTCCGTGCTGGAGGCCCGCCGGCTGCCTGCGTGTCCGTGTCCGTGCTGGAGGCCCGCCGGCTGCCTGCGTGTCCGTGCTGGAGGCCCGCCGGCTGCCTGCGTGTCCGTGCTGGAGGCCCGCCGGCTGCCTGCGTGTCCGTGCTGGAGGCCCGCCGGCTGCCTGCGTGTCCGTGCTGGAGGCCCGCCGGCTGCCTGCGTGTCCGTGCTGGAGGCCCGCCGGCTGCCTGCGTGTCCGTGCTGGAGGCCCGCCGGCTGCCTGCGTGTCCGTGCTGGAGGCCCGCCGGCTGCCTGCGTGTCCGTGCTGGAGGCCCGCCGGCTGCCTGCGTGTCCGTGCTGGAGGCCCGCCGGCTGCCTGCGTGTCCGTGCTGGAGGCCCGCCGGCTGCCTGCGTGTCCGTGCTGGAGGCCCGCCGGCTGCCTGCGTGTCCGTGCTGGAGGCCCGCCGGCTGCCTGCGTGTCCGTGCTGGAGGCCCGCCGGCTGCCTGCGTGTCCGTGCTGGAGGCCCGCCGGCTGCCTGCGTGTCCGTGCTGGAGGCCCGCCGGCTGCCTGCGTGTCCCTGCTGGAGGCCCGCCGGCTGCCTGCGTGTCCGTGCTGGAGGCCCGCCGGCTGCCTGCGTGTCCGTGCTGGAGGCCCGCCGGCTGCCTGCGTGTCCGTGCTGGAGGCCCGCCGGCTGCCTGCGTGTCCGTGCTGGAGGCCCGCCGGCTGCCTGCGTGTCCCTGCTGGAGGCCCGCCGGCTGCCTGCGTGTCCGTGCTGGAGGCCCGCCGGCTGCCTGCGTGTCCGTGCTGGAGGCCCGCCGGCTGCCTGCGTGTCCGTGCTGGAGGCCCGCCGGCTGCCTGCGTGTCCGTGCTGGAGGCCCGCCGGCTGCCTGCGTGTCCGTGCTGGAGGCCCGCCGGCTGCCTGCGTGTCCGTGCTGGAGGCCCGCCGGCTGCCTGCGTGTCCGTGCTGGAGGCCCGCCGGCTGCCTGCGTGTCCGTGCTGGAGGCCCGCCGGCTGCCTGCGTGTCCGTGCTGGAGGCCCGCCGGCTGCCTGCGTGTCCGTGCTGGAGGCCCGCCGGCTGCCTGCGTGTCCGTGCTGGAGGCCCGCCGGCTGCCTGCGTGTCCGTGCTGGAGGCCCGCCGGCTGCCTGCGTGTCCGTGCTGGAGGCCCGCCGGCTGCCTGCGTGTCCGGTGCTGGAGGCCCGCCGGCTGCCTGCGTGTCCGTGCTGGAGGCCCGCCGGCTGCCTGCGTGTCCGTGCTGGAGGCCCGCCGGCTGCCTGCGTGTCCCTTCTGGAGGCCCGCCGGCTGCCTGCGTGTCCGTGCTGGAGGCCCGCCGGCTGCCTGCGTGTCCGTGCTGGAGGCCCGCCGGCTGCCTGCGTGTCCCTGCTGGAGGCCCGCCGGCTGCCTGCGTGTCCGTGCTGGAGGCCCGCCGGCTGCCTGCGTGTCCGTGCTGGAGGCCCGCCGGCTGCCTGCGTGTCCGTGCTGGAGGCCCGCCGGCTGCCTGCGTGTCCGTGCTGGAGGCCCGCCGGCTGCCTGCGTGTCCGTGCTGGAGGCCCGCCGGCTGCCTGCGTGTCCGTGCTGGAGGCCCGCCGGCTGCCTGCGTGTCCGTGCTGGAGGCCCGCCGGCTGCCTGCGTGTCCGTGCTGGAGGCCCGCCGGCTGCCTGCGTGTCCGTGCTGGAGGCCCGCCGGCTGCCTGCGTGTCCGTGCTGGAGGCCCCGCCGGCTGCCTGCGTGTCCGTGCTGGAGGCCCGCCGGCTGCCTGCGTGTCCGTGCTGGAGGCCCGCCGGCTGCCTGCGTGTCCGTGCTGGAGGCCCGCCGGCTGCCTGCGTGTCCCTGCTGGAGGCCCGCCGGCTGCCTGCGTGTCCGTGCTGGAGGCCCGCCGGCTGCCTGCGTGTCCGTGCTGGAGGCCCGCCGCTGCCTGCGTGTCCCTGCTGGAGGCCCGCCGGCTGCCTGCGTGTCCGTGCTGGAGGCCCGCCGGCTGCCTGCGTGTCCGTGCTGGAGGCCCGCCGGCTGCCTGCGTGTCCGTGCTGGAGGCCCGCCGGCTGCCTGCGTGTCCGTGCTGGAGGCCCGCCGGCTGCCTGCGTGTCCCTGCTGGAGGCCCGCCGGCTGCCTGCGTGTCCGTGCTGGAGGCCCGCCGGCTGCCTGCGTGTCCGTGCTGGAGGCCCGCCGGCTGCCTGCGTGTCCGTGCTGGAGGCCCGCCGGCTGCCTGCGTGTCCGTGCTGGAGGCCCGCCGGCTGCCTGCGTGTCCGTGCTGGAGGCCCGCCGGCTGCCTGCGTGTCCGTGCTGGAGGCCCGCCGGCTGCCTGCGTGTCCGTGCTGGAGGCCCGCCGGCTGCCTGCGTGTCCGTGCTGGAGGCCCGCCGGCTGCCTGCGTGTCCGTGCTGGAGGCCCGCCGGCTGCCTGCGTGTCCGTGCTGGAGGCCCGCCGGCTGCCTGCGTGTCCCTGCTGGAGGCCCGCCGGCTGCCTGCGTGTCCGTGCTGGAGGCCCGCCGGCTGCCTGCGTGTCCGTGCTGGAGGCCCGCCGGCTGCCTGCGTGTCCGTGCTGGAGGCCCGCCGGCTGCCTGCGTGTCCGTGCTGGAGGCCCGCCGGCTGCCTGCGTGTCCCTGCTGGAGGCCCGCCGGCTGCCTGCGTGTCCGTGCTGGAGGCCCGCCGGCTGCCTGCGTGTCCGTGCTGGAGGCCCGCCGGCTGCCTGCGTGTCCGTGCTGGAGGCCCGCCGGCTGCCTGCGTGTCCGTGCTGGAGGCCCGCCGGCTGCCTGCGTGTCCGTGCTGGAGGCCCGCCGGCTGCCTGCGTGTCCGTGCTGGAGGCCCGCCGGCTGCCTGCGTGTCCGTGCTGGAGGCCCGCCGGCTGCCTGCGTGTCCGTGCTGGAGGCCCGCCGGCTGCCTGCGTGTCCGTGCTGGAGGCCCGCCGGCTGCCTGCGTGTCCGTGCTGGAGGCCCGCCGGCTGCCTGCGTGTCCGTGCTGGAGGCCCGCCGGCTGCCTGCGTGTCCGTGCTGAGGCCCGCCGGCTGGCCTGCGGTGTCCCTGCTGGAGGCCC